>NW_011499939.1:834790-848582 GCF_000495115.2 Populus euphratica
AAAAGTTGCATGCCTAATGATGAAAATTTGGTATCCAATTTTTATGATGCCAAGAAATTTATGCGGCCACTTGGACTTGGTTATGAGAAATATGATGTGTGTCCTAATTACTGTATGTTATACTATGGAGTAGATGCTATGAAAATAAATTGTGATTTTTTTGGAAGTTCACGATACAAACCTAGAAATCCTACTAATAAAGGTTCCAATAAGGCTGAGAAGCAACTCTGATACTTTCCCTTGACACCAAGGCTTCAGAGACTGTTCATGTCTCCATATCATGCCAAAGATATGACATGGCATCATTTTCATACGTCAAATAATGGGGTTATGGTGCACCCATCTGATGGGGAGGCATGGAAGGAGTTTAATCGTGTCCACTTAAACTTTGCATCATATCCGAGAAATGTTCGGTTAGGGTTATGCACTGATGGGTTTTTTCCATTTGACATGTCTTCAAATACATACTCTTGTTGGCCAATAATTGTTACTGTTTATAATTTGCCTCTGTGGAAGTGCATGACTAGACCATTCATGTTTTTGACAATGATGATTCCTAGGCCAAAGAATTCGGGGAAAAAGCTTGATGTTTTCCTAAGACCTTTGATTGATGAGTTAAAGAATTTGTGGTCTGTTGGTGTTGAAACATATGATGTATACAAAAAGAAAAATTTCCAATTAAGGGCAGCTTTGATATGGACCATTAGTGACTTTCCAGCATATGGCATGTTATCGGGGTGGAGTACTCATGGAAATCTGTCTTGTCCTTATTGTATGGAGCATAGCAAGGCTTTTAGATTAAAAATGGAGGGAAAACAATATTTTTTTATTGTCATCGACGATTCCTACCCATGAACCACCCATATAGATGCCAATCTAATAAGTTTTTGAAAGGAGTAATTGAAAGGCTCCCTCCTTTACCTCGTCTATCTGGTTTGGAAATGTTAAATAAAGTGTCCAAGTATACTGAGGGACATAATGGAAGTTCATCATATAATGATAAAATTCCTGGCTTTGGTGTTAAACACAATTGGGTGAAGAACAACATTTTCTAGAAGCTTCCATATTGGCATACAAATTTGATTCGTCATAATCTTGATGTCATGCAAATTAAGAAAAATGTCTTTGACAATATTTTTTATATAGTAATGGATTGTCCTAATAGAAGCAAGGACAATTTAAAGGCTAGGTTGGATATTCAATTGTATTGTAAGAAGCCAAATTTGCATTTGCAACAAAATATGAGTGGTCGGGTTTACAAACCTAAAGGCACTTATTGTCTACACAAGAAACAACAACAAGAAGTTTTGTCATGGATGAAGGAATTATCATTTCCTGATGGTTATGCTTCAAGCATTTCACGATGTGTGAAAGAGGCACAATGTAAGGTTTTGGGGATGAAGAGTCATGATTGTCATGTCTTCATTCAAAGACTTCTTCCAACTGCTTTCCGACCTTACTTACCTAGGCCACTATGGGAGGCATTAACTGAATTGTCTGTATTTTTCCGAGATATTTGTACAACAAATTTAAATGCCTAGCACATAGAGTTAATACAGATGAATATAATTGAAATAATTTGCAAACTTGGAAGGATTTTTCCTCCATCCTTCTTTGACTCCATGGAACACTTGACGATACATCTACCTTGTGAGGCAAAAGTTGGTGGACCAATTCAATATCGATGGATGTATCCATTTGAAAGGTATGTTTTCATACTATGTTAATTTTATTCCCTTTTTATTTTAAAAAATAAACTAATATTAAGAAATGATATAGGTATATGTTTTATTTGAAGAAGAAAGTGACCAATAAAACTAAAGTTGAGGGTTCCATATGTGAAGCATACTTGATTGATGAAATCACCAATTTTGCATCTCATTATTTTAGTGATGACGTGCAAACAATTTGGAATCGAGTTCCACGGAATGATGATGGTGGCCTTAACATTGTAGATGAATGTCTCTCTATTTTTTCCTATCCAGGAAAAAAATTATCCAAAATATTTTATAAAAGACAGTTGTCCCATGCTGAAATGCAAGTTGCACATAACTATGTGATATTCAATTGTCAAAAACTTAAGCCTTATTTAGAGTAAGTATGAAATATTATTTTGTACTTAATTTATAATAATTTATTATTAACTTTAACATTTAAAATTTTTAGGCAATGTCGTCAAGAGCTAAAGTCACAACAACCACATGTGAGTGATGTTGAAATTGAAAAATTATGTGAAGAGATCTTTCCAAATTGGTTAAAAAATAATGTAAGTATGCATAAGTATTTATATTTTATGTCAATTAGTTACTTTAAAAATATTACTAATCTCTTTTAAATCACTATTTCTTATGAAGTTAATTATTATGCTAGGTGGAATACCAATATAACGGAATTGGAAATCAACTCTTTGGACTTGCTATAGGGCCTTCAACTTCAGTGAAATGTTATAATGGGTATTATGTGAATGGTTTTAAATTTCATACTCAAAGTTATGGGCATTTGAAAAAGACAATGAATAGTGGAGTTTGTGTGAAGGGAAGTTGCTATGATAATAATGAACGTGATTATTATGGAATGCTTAAAGAAGTTGTTCGGCTCAAATACTTGGGGAGTAAGTACAAGTTATTTATGTTTAAATGTAATTGGTATGATACAAAGCGAGGGATTAGAGTGCATCGTTCGAATGGTTTGGTTGAAATCAAGCATACATCTCGACTACATGAAAATGAAGATTTTGTGCTAGCACAACAATATCAACAAGTCTACTATACATATCCGCCTAGTAATAAATCATCTGAATGATGGGCGATTATTAAGACTACTGCTAGAAGTTGTTATAATGTTGACATGGGTGAATTTATTGAAGATGTGAACAATGTGAGATCATTTGATGTTGATCAATCAGATGAGATTTATCAACCATGTTGTGTCCTTCCTACCCAAACTCTTGATGATCAAAATATACTTGTTGAATCATCTTATTATGAAGAAATCAGTCAACATGAATTGCTTCAACTTGACATAAATTGGGGAAACAATGAAGAAGAAGAAGAACAAGAAGATGATGATGAAGATGATGATAATGATGGTGATGGTGATGGTGATGGTGATAGTGATGGTGATGGTTCTTATGGTAGTGGTGGTGATGACGACGAAAACATGGTTTTGTGTGATGATGATGACATGGTTAGGAGTGATGATAATAATGAGTAGCATAGGTTAATTATATTTCGTAGTATATGTAATGAATAATTTTTTTTATATGTATGATTGTTGTAACCCAATTTTGGATTCACTAAATTTTTTTTAAAATGTTATTTTATCTTATTATTCATGACAAAAAAATAAAAAATAAAAAGAAAAAAGAAAAGAAAAAAAAAGAGTTTAAAATATATTTTCTCGAGTCAACCGTCATTTTCTGTCAAAACCGGGTCCCACCATGTCGACCAGGATGAAAAATGAGTTTCGGGCTGTTTCGGGTCAAAACCATCATTTTCGGTCAAAACTGAGTCCACCGGGTCAATACGGGTCCCACCATATCGACCGGGATGAAAAATAAGTTTCGGGCTGTTTCGGGTCAAAATCGTCATTTTCGGTCAAAACCGAGTCCACCGATAAAAAATGAGTTTTGGACTATTTTGGTCAAAACTGGTATTTTTGGTCAAAAAAACCCGGTCCACCGAGTTGATACCCGTATAAAAAAGTTTTTTTTTAATTTAAAATTAATTTTTAGCGGATGAAAAACTTTTTATAATACTGATTTGAATTTTTAATTTTTACTCCTATAAATAAATATTATTATTATTATTTAGTATTATTATATATAATAAGACATATAGTAATCGGTGGAAGTTGAAAATCTTAACAATCCGTGAATTATTGTCTGAATTCATTGGCTATAAATAGCCAATGAATTCAAGACACAGAGGAGAAAAAAGATAAAAAATTCATTCTGCATTTGCAATTGTGAATTCGGAATTACTGTTTGGGTTACTATTTGTGTACTATTCATTTTTCTTATATTTTTTCTGTACTCTAGTAAGGTATTAAATTTTTTTAATAAATTGAAAAATACCAAAAATATCCCAACCGTTAGATCTAATAGTATTTAGATCTGAGCCTTTGATTTCTTAGGATACAATAGGCTTTACCACACCAGATTAAACCCCAAATCAATCTCAGCCGGTCAAATAATCTGCCCTTCGATGTGGTTGCGCCACGTCAGCAGGTATACCGAGCACTCGGTACACTGCGCCACACCAGATCGTAGCCCATTCAATCCTGACCGTCCGATCAACTTGAAGATCAAACAAATCACAGCCGCAGGATCTGTTCATCCGAGATCACGCGGTTCACAGACTTCAGACGCACGAGTGCACCATACACGCGTCCACACTAGATCAAAACCCAGAGCTTCTCTCTCCTCTCGCCGGCGATTCTCTCTCTCTCCGCCGATCTCCCATTTCCGGCCGTCTCAAGCCGTGACAACACCACATACTTGTGCATCGCCTCCCCCTGAGCAAAACCCCTGCCTTTTCACACTTTTTCACCGGCTAATTTGGCCGGAAAAAGGCCGCGACCGACATCGACCAATCGACCTTCAAGTCGTCGATTCTCCCTCCTCAACCATCAACGGCCAACGAGACCACCACCATTAGAATCCTCATCCTCAGATCTACCAGAATCGACTATCTTTTGGCCGGAAACTCGACGGAAAATTTCGCGCGTCAACAGTAACCGCGCGTGAGCCACACGCGCCGCCAGTGGCATTTTCATAAATTTTCGATAAATCCGAGGGTATTTCAGTCTTTTACCTATACAGGTGTACTCAGGTAATTTTATATGATATTTTATGATATTTTTATATATAAATACTTGTAAATTTTTGCATGTGAAAAAAACAAAAATAAACAAAAATAAAGAACGACGCGGGTTCAACACCCATTTTTATCATATCACTGTTTATGGGTCAAAAGCCCAATTTTCAAGAATTGATATATCTATTTGTCAATGATATCAAAATAATTTTTATTTTATAAAATAAATATTATTTGTCGACACGTCTCTTTTATTTACAGAAAAGGACCGATGTCAAAAAAAAATTAAATACCAAATATGGATTATGTCCATTATTATTTATTTTGGTAAATTAGACGTAACTCTCCTTTTTAGGGATAAACGTCGACATTTTAGACAAAGTCTCCTAATTTTAGGGACTGATGTCATTTTTAACGCGTCTCCTATTTTTAGGGACCGACGTCAACCATGTTAAAAAATTTACAAATAAGCTCAAAATATAATAGCATTTGAATTAGATAAGAAAAACACACAAGTTAAAGGTAACCTTTCTCTGAAAGGATGTGTTAAGGGTGGTGTCTACCTTCCCTTAATCATAACTAACCCAGTACCCGAATCTCTGGGACCAGTGTTTAATTTTGGATTTCTAGTTCCCTCAAATTACTAGATGGCGACTCCAATAAAATCTTTATTTCCCCCAATCAAATAAAAATTAAATTCCTTTTGTTTTTTTTAAAAAAACAAACAAAAAAAGAGGAGTGGAGCCGTCGCCCGACGTCGTGTATCGACAGACGATACGTTAAATGTCATGATCAAGCTACTTCAACTCAAGTTTACTTGATTACATTCAGGGACTATAGTGTCAACGCGCGTGGTTCAAATTTCAAATGGCCATTATTATTTTATTAAAGTGTGTGTTATGGATGACATTACATATATCATTTTCATTGACTTTTGAAACCATTTCTAACCTTTCAAGTATCAATCTTTAAATTGTGATTCCGATGTTATAGTTTATTTTGTGATTTGTCTTCTTGGTGATAGATACTAGAGCATTAATGAAAAGGGTTCTTCCTACTCAATGTTTTGATTTATAGGAACAAACATTAAGGTAAGCATACTCCTAATTTTGATTTCCTATTAAGTAATTATTTAGATTTTTTTTTATTATTGTTTGTGTTAATTGGCTTTTGACAATATAAACTTCATGGCTGATTTTTATTATTGCAATGAATGCTTAATGAAATGGTCTTGATGTTATTTATATATTTGTTGTTGTTACAATAATTATTTTATTTGAACTATAATATTTTTTAAAGTTATGGCTATTAAGTTGACAATCCATATTGATTTTGAACATCATAAACCGGATATTGTTTGTAATGAATTGTAAAAGAAATGAGATTTAACAGTTTGTTTTCATTCTAGTTATGGCAATCTTGGGAAAATATCTGTGAATTTTTTGTTCCTAATAGTTTAACTATGAGCTAATTTATTGTTATGCTGTATATATTCATATGATAATGTATATGTTTTTTCTGGTTTTTAGCATGCCTCGACAAGGATCCATATTAGATTTTAGGAGTGACAGATCCACTTCAAGGAGTGACAGGTCCACTTCATCCAAATCATTTCAAACTACACCAAGGCAAAATAACAAAGGATCCACATTTCATCAACCTGTGTATCAAAATGCAAATGAGTGTTATATACCTACTTTGGGGAGTACACATCCTCCTCAACGTGATTATAGGAGGGTTGAAGCATATCAATATTGTGAGGGCTTTCGCTTCCAAGATTTGCTTCAAACTCAAGGAGGTTTCCCTCGAGATAACCAACTTATTTATGGAGGACATAATTCATATAGGAGTTATGGGAGAGTTGATGGTGATGATGATGATGTGAACATTAGAGATGAAGATGAGGGAGACGGTAGTAATGAGAGAGGTGTATGTGATGAGGATGCAGATGGTGTGCCATCAAACCACGGTTCAACATCTTCTCCATACAATTATGATCAAAATGTTAAAAGGAAGGGTTTTGACACACCAATGGATCCAATTACAAGAAAAAAAGAGCTTTGTTTATATGGAACAATAGAGTAAGTTTAAACTTTTAAAAACTAACTTATTAAGGTTATATTTTCAGGTATTAAAAAAATTACTTATTATTATGTAATTATTTGTTTACTATAAGTTTGTTATTATATATTTTCAGGTTCAATAACGCATCGTGTGGACGTGCAATCGGAGATATTTTGAGGTCCAATTTTAAAGGAGCATGGCACTCTTGGAAAAAAGTAGATTCAATGTGCAGGGATGAACTCTTTAAAGAGTTTAAGGTAAGAACCAACACTAATTGTCATTTTTTTTTAAATTTTGATCACTTTAATATAGCATTATGAAAATTTGTTCTTATTTCTTGTTTACTCTTTAATATCATTTAATTTCTTGAGTTGTTATATCATCTTGCAAATTCGAAACAAGATAACACAATATGATTAATTTTTTATATAATTTGAAATTTTGTGCACTCTTTTTACTTGGTATATATATTATTTGGTAGAAAAAATATTCCTTTCCTGAGGAAGATGAGTCGATTTTTCGTAATATTTGGGAAGATAAGGCTAGGATAGCTTTGAATCAGCAATTGACACGAGCTCGCAAGAAAGCCATGTCAAAAGAAAACACTACAAATATTATAGATTGCCTTGATAAAGGTCCTGCTTGGATAAACAATAATGACTGGAATCAAATGATCAAAGATGTTTGGTCCACCCCTGAATTTCAAAGGAGGTCTAAATCTGCTAAGAGGAATCGATTAACCAAAACAGATGGTAAAATAAGCACTCATTCTGGAGGAACAGTGTCATTTACATCATATCAAGCTAACATGGTAATGATTCTTTTTTATTATGCTTAAGATAATGAATTAAATTTTATATATTTATCTTTTATAATATTTATTAATCTTGAAAGCAAGAGGAAGTTGGTGGAAAAGAACCTCCATGGGATGATGTCTTTTCAACTTTGCATCAAAGTACTAAGCAGTCTAGTAGCTTCGTCGACAACAAGTCTAAAAAAGTGGTTGTATGTATTTTTATTTGATTATTTCTTAATATAACTTAAGTATTATTTAACATTCAAATGAATTTATTGATGCATGTATTTTATTTGTAGGAAAATTATAAAAAGGAGATGATTTCAAAGTATGGAATTAATCGGGAAAATCATCCTTCATTTGATGGAGTAGCTTGGTGTGTGGCTTCAGGAGGAGTTACAAAGGGTAGGGTATATGGTGCACCTCGTATGCCAAAATCTATAGTTAGTACAAGTTCTTCATCACATTCCTACTCGGTGGAGTCATCATATCCCAGTTCATCGTATCGAGCATTGCAACAAGAGATAAAGGATAAAGAAGAGGAGATAAAGAAAAAAGATGATTTTATTCTTGAAATGAAACGGCAGATGGATTCTATGCAAGAATATCTTGTGAACAATCTTGGATACTGTGGTGGTATATCAAATATTGGCCAAGGTATGCCTTCACCTATGGCTCCCTAGATAATGATACCTATGGGTCCCACATCTCAACCACTTTATCAACCTACACCTCGATCACTATATCCTGATCAATCTTGTGTCGATCCCCAAAATCATGGTTCGTCTTCACAACCAACACCATGATTGTATCTTTTGTTGTTTTTTTTTAATTGTATTTCGACGTAATTGTATTAATGCAAGTTTGACTAAATTTTTATAATATGAATATTATTTTTATTTTATTTTTTATTAGTTATACAATTATTTTTAATATTAATTTATGTTGGTTATATATATTCTACAACTTTCAAAATATCTATAAATAATTAATTAAACAAATTAAAAGTCATTTTAATAAATAAATAAAAATTAATTTAATAAAATTAATATACTCAGCAACGGATTGCCCGGATGCTAATTCCCAAAATTAGCAACGGAATTTCCGTTGCTGAAAATCCATTGCTAAAATTAGCAACAGAAAATCCGTTGCTAAAATTGCAACGAAAAATCTATTGCTAGTTGTTAGCATCGGATTATTCGTTGCTAATTGTAAGCAACGGAATTTTTGTTGCTGTGAAATCAACAACGGATAAATTCATTGCTAAAAAATTAGCAACGACAAATCTATATCCGAGATTTGTTGTTGCTAATTTTATTGTTAAATTGAGTTAGCAACGGATTTTAAGTATTATTTGCAACGAAGTAATCCATTACTAATTAATGCATTTTTTAGTAGTGGTTGAACAAGATATTACTTGTGAGCTTACAACTTAGAATGCCTTTTTCCTAAAGGTAACAGTACTTCTTCCAGCAAAATATCATTGAACAAGTGAAATTTTTTATATAAAATAACCAAATGAATTATAGCACATGTTGAGATGCTAAACGGGAAAATGATAATCTTATATCAAATAAATTAAAGCACATTATTAATATCAATTCATAATAAATTAAATATTCAAAGATTAAATTAAAAAAAATTCAAAAAAAATATAAAATTCCCAACATCCAAGAAGGATGAAGGAAAAAAAACAAAGAATTAAATATATCTTTAATTGTTAATTTGGTTTTTCCCACGTATATATTAGATTATGTATTTTGTTACAATTGTTTCTTAAAAAAATAATAAATTTTGATTAACAATGCCAATATCTAATGAAATAAAATTCATAAGCCATTTTTCATTTTCATGTAAATATCCTTTGAATTATCAAAGGAGAAAAAAGCCAAATGATGTCAAAAATTTGTATTTAACCAAAAGGATTTTCTTATATATATATAAACCAACATAACACATTGCATACTGTTACCTAGAATCTGGTCAGCAATATTATGACAGAAAAAATTAAAAAGAAGATTTTTTACTTTTAAAGCTTGTTTTCAACTATTTTTATCTAAAAACACATAAAATATTATAAAGACCCAAATAAAATTATTTTTAGCTTAAAAACACAAAATAATTCATTTTTAATTTTGAAACTTAACTCGATTCTCAAAATCTTTACTGAGCAGGATCTAGTTTTTAAGGCACGACAAAGCCTAAATAATATCTTAATAGAACTTCTCTTTGTCTAAAGGAATCTTTTGACTCCAATACCAACTTCTTCTTTTATTTGTTGCTGGTGTCGATTCTAATCAAGAATTTTCTCTGTCTAACATTATTTTTCTTCGAGTCTCTTTCATAAAAGTGCTGAAAAATACATAAAATAAATTTTTAAATCAAAATTAACTTATATTATGAATATCAAATTGGACATTCATTTTTTTCTTGTTTTTGAAGGTCCAAAAACAATTGGTCATTAATTAAAGCATATAAGAGCGTAATTAAAAAAAAATAAGGATGAAAACAAAACTGCTTCAGAGCATATCCTAGGTGTTCCGGTATATGTTATAATTTTTACTTTTTCTGAATGTTATGCTCCAAAGGAAAGCAAATTAAAAAAGTGAATTTTGATATCATTTCTGTTTTTGTTCTAAAAATATTAAAATACCAACATTGGCTGTCATCAAAGATTTTCAAAAGCAAACAAAGTTGCCTTAAGAAAATTGGATTCTAACCGTTCTGATTAGTGGGTTCAAATGATAAACCTTGAAAACTGAGTTCCAACTTGGATTCTGCTTGTTTTTGTCGGGAGTAGTTATGTTTTTAAAAAATTTATAGTTTTTTTATCTTAAATTAATTTTTTAAAATTATTTTAATATACTAACATAAAAAATAATTTTAAAAAATAAAAATATATACTATTTTAATATATTTTCTTAAAAAAATTATTTTAAAAAACAATAACAACCATCAAATTCTATATATCTATTTGAATACATGTTTGTCTGCGTTTCAGGTATATTTTTTGAAAGGTATATTTTTTTTAAATATTTATTTGGGCTTAAACTGCAGTCAAGTGTATAAAAAAGCGGGCCTCAGGGGCCTGCTCGCCCTTCAAAATTGTATTTACTTTAATTGCAGGAAACAAAATAACTAAGCCGAAGAACCCTACCCACAAGGAAATGAACAGAACCCATGAAAATGATAAAGTAGCTGATGCGGGTGACCAGCACAGCTCTTTACATTATATTGTTAGAAATAATGCAATTTAATGGTCTTCGTTGTTCCTAAAAGTGCAATTATTATTATTTTTTTAAAATATACAAGTCGTGTTTATAAACTAGATAGACAAAACAAATCACATGTTTTAGGAATTTCAAGTCTAATTTAATAATATCTGTAAATCATTTATATTTAATGTGACTATATAAAAAAAACTCACTTATTCAAATTGATTTAGAAATATGATAGCTTTTGTTTTTTTGTAACATTTAAAAAGTGTGTTTTTCTTGAAAGAATATTAAATTGATGTATTTTTAATGATTTTCAATAACTTTGATATGTTAATGTTATAAATTTAAAAAATATTTTAAAATATTTTTAATTAAAAACTAATTTTAAAAATATTATGCACCTTTATGCTTAACCATCAATATACTAAATGCACACAAATTCTGAAATCTTTGTCTCAACTTCCTAAAGTCTTTATAGGTGCATGCAAGTGAACTTATGGAGCAGGCCCAGTTCATGCTTGAGCTAAGGCCGCACACACAACACTCTCTTGTGACAGAGCTAAGGCCGCACACACACCAAATTGAACTTGCAGGGTCAAAAGAATCATACAGGGTAGGAGGCGAGGATGGAGAACATTATCAATATTAATTAATTATTAATTAACAATTCTACAAGGCATGGGAAAGTACTATAATTTTTATAGCTTTCCCCACATGTATTTTATTTTAGCTTCTGTTTCTTTGTTTTTTTTACTTTTTTTTTATCCTCAAAATTGACTTCCTCCTCCTTTTTAAATTTTGTTTTAAATTATTTTTATCAATTTTTTAAAATATTAATTTGATTAAAAATTTAACTATATAATTTTTTTCTTTAAAATATTATGAATTGTTATAATATTTGTCTGCGTGGTTTTTTTATGATTTATTTTTTTCAATTAATTTTTATTATTTTTATTTTATTTTTTTTATATTAAGCTGGTTAAAAATTTAATTTCATAACTTTTTTAAAAATAATATTATAAATTACTATAATATTTTTTCCATATCATTTTTTTTTATGCAATGTTCCCATGTGTTTTTATTTGCATCCCAAGGTCTAGAAGTAACCTGATCAGAGGACACCTGTGAAGAATTTCTTCCTTGCTGGTGTTGGGAATTCTGACCGGTGATGTACTGATATTTGCTCATAGGAGGCCAAGCACACTGACACAATATTTAACGTGCCATAATAATTAAAACCACTCTTAGAGAGAAGGGATTAATGGTATCTAAAACCCATCAAATTTTAATTATGTACTAAGCTTGATATATATGTGGGCCTAAAGAACATGGTTGTTTCTGATGACATAGCCGAAGAGGAATATCAATGAGTCATGTGTGCTATGGATTGGATTGGAAAAGTTAGGTTTTGATGCAAAGTGATAATCAACATATATTCTAAAATCTTTCCTTCTCCACCAACTTTTTTATATAAATTAACGTGAGTATCTGAATTAATTTATATATATTTTAATTAATTTTATAAATTTTAAAATTAATAATTATTTAAATTTTAAATGGTTTTAAAATTTATAAAATTTTATAAAATAAATTCAAAACCTGATCACTAAGATGGCATGCATCATTATCTCTCTGGCCACAAGGCCTTACAAAGTTATATTCCCGCATGTTCAATAATTTTATTGCTATTTGTTAGGTATTCCCTAAGGTATAGAATGTTTAGGTTTTTTTTTGTATATATTAAACGAATCTTTTGAGCTAATTAATATATGATTTTGATGATTACTTAATTATTATATATCAATTATTTAGCTAGGAGCATCATGGACTGATTAAATTAATAATAAAGAATATAGGTGCACTATATATATTCCTATCAAAACCATCGAATCCTAACCAACTAAGGTATTATTCCAGCAATCACACCAGCCATATATGAAATAGAGTTAGCCAAGAGAGGAGATCGATGGAGAAAAAGGAAGATTGTTCTAATTTTTGTTTGATAGAAGAATAAGAAGATACATGTGTTTGAGTGAAAACCTAGTTACTTAATTCCCCTTATATATATAGTCATTTTGTTTGTTTACATTCAATCAAATATTTGACCAATAACAAATATGTTTAAATCATAATATAAAATCAGTTTTACAGGTCAATTCAATAACTTGTTAAATTAAAATTATTTAAAATTAAGTTTTATTTATCTTAATTATTTTATAGAATGAAATTAAAAAATAATAATAAATTATTTATCAGATTTATATTTTATATCGAATCTTAGTTGATTTATAAATTACTTTTCATGTCTAATCAAAAAATTAAAAAGACCAACATACAAATATTAATCATGGCAATGCTAATAACATCGGTGTAGCATTGTTAAGGTAATTTTAAAAAGACCATTAACAATTAATTTGTGCCTTAAGAAAATAAAATTGTCATTTATTAGTATTGATGGATGTATAAACCATGCATGAAGCTATAAAATATGCCTCCTTCATCTCCTAAAGTCTTAAACATGGTATTTGTAAAGTATATATTATTTATTACATAATACTATGATTTGCTGATTTAAAACCTAATTGAGGTTAAGTTTTATTTCCAAACTAACTTTTTTAAAATAAAATAATGTTTTAAAAATTTTAAAATAATCCATAATCTAAATTTTGACATTGATCGAACCCGGGTTAGTTTTTAACCATAGTAGCGGTACTAATTTTTTCTGGAGTCTTTTATTATTTCTTCAGTTGATTTAATTCCTTTACACGCTCACAACACGACACGTGACGCTTGCGTAACTCTGAGATTCCTGAAGGTCGCTTTTCATAAGGGACACAGCTAGGGTGGTGAAATTTATGAAATTCTCATAAAAAATCACATGTATTGAACAGTTTTTT
>NW_011499939.1:852393-853655 GCF_000495115.2 Populus euphratica
CCCTCTCTCTTTTGACGAAGTCAAAACAAAGCCAAATCGTAAAGAAAAACTCACCCATTCATTGTTTTACAACTCATCAGAAGAATGGACAAGGTTTGGTTAATTTCCCGTCTTCCAAAATGCCAAGAGACATATATATATATATATATATGAATCACGAACTACAAGAGGGATAATTCCAATTTCTACCACATAAAAGAAATCCTTTCGCTTGATCAATTTCAATGAACATATAATCAATTAATCTATAAAGATAGCACAATGGATTAAGAAAAAGATTACAAAATCAAACCCAACTAATCTGAAACTGTGGAGTGCTCGAACAATTTACAGAGCAAAACAGAGAGGATGAGCAGAGGGAGAGGAACATGATATATGAAAAATCTCTGATAAACTCTCCAGCAATTTACAGAGCAAAACAAATCCCTCGAGAAATTGTGCTTCAGTAAAGAGGTTGGTGGGAGAGGAGAAAACTCCCTGTTAACAATATATTTATAGTATTCAGTGAAGTCTAGTTAGGACGTCTAAGTAGAGGAGGATGAGCAGGGGAAGCAAAGGGAAGGTTATGGAGTATGAGAAAACGAACCCTTCTTGGAAAAGGTGCCTCGTTAAACAAATGCTCCAAAACACTTGTCAGCAACGCCGTGTACTCCTCCATCAGCTCCGCCATTATCGCCACCAGTATCATCTCTTCTTTCTCTCTTCTCTTGTCTCTTGCCAAAGAATTGCCAAATGGGTTTATCTCCGTCTAGACTCTTCAGTAGTTTAGTTTAGATTAGTTTAGTTTAGTACTCTGAATGGTTTCTGGTTTTCTCTGGGAATATTTAAAGGGAGAAATTAATTTAATTTAATTCTGTTTGGAGTTTGGCTTCGTTATTATTATTATTATTATTATTAAAAAAAGATTTGGTACTCTGCAAAAAGCCATGATTACCACGGCGGCAGCAGGAAAGCGAAGCTATTCTATTGGGACAGTGGGCTGTTTCTTACACGTGGACGTGATTGTAGCCTGACAATATGAGCTTGCTTAGGTTATAGTTTCTTTAGATTTATGACGATATCCACCATCCAACAAAGCCCTGCTGTTGTTTTCAAAAGGGTAAAGAATTAAAGAAGAAGCTTTGTATATTTTCATTTTTAATCATATCTCATAAATATCATTCAACAACGTTCGTATTTCTCTGACCAGATGAATCCAGCTTACCTGATATCTAAATCGATCTGGTAAAAGAAACATAAAATAAAAAGGTTGACTCCGTATA
>NW_011500491.1:0-1306 GCF_000495115.2 Populus euphratica
TGCTAAATTTTTGAAAGATCTATGCACGGTGAAGAGGAAACTGAATGTGAAAAAAAAAGTCTTTTTAGCCGAACAAGTAAGTGCCATTCTTCAGAACAATAATGCTTTGAAATATAAAGACCCAGGTTGTCTTACAATTTCTTGCTTTATTGGAGAACATAAAATTAAAAGAGCCTTACTTGATCTTGGAGCTAGTGTGAATTTACTTCCATATTCAGTTTTTCAAAGTCTCAATCTAGGTGAATTAAAACCAACTTTTGTAACTCTTTTACTTGCCGGTAGATCTGTAAAAGTGCCTAAAGGAATAGTTGAAGATGTGTTAGTACAAGTCGGTAAATTCATTTACCCTGTGGATTTTGTTGTCTTGGACACACAACCTGTTGAAGCATGTAATTCATTTCCTGTTATTTTAGGATGTCCATTTCTTGTAACTTCTAATGCCTTGATTAATTGTAGGAATGGACTGATGAAGCTATTATTTGGAAACATGAGATTAGAGATGAATATTTTCAACATTTGCAAGCAACCTGGAAATGATAATGTTTCAGTAAAGCCCACTTCCTGTAAATCCACAAGGCTTAATTATACTTTTAATGGATCAAATTAATTTTATTTAGGGCTTACTTGGTGAAAACTTAAGTTTGAGGGCCTAATTTTAGCTTAATTGAGAAGATTGGAATTTTAAGAGACCAAATTTAATTTTTACCAAGTTAATTGATCGAAATTATAAGCCAATTTGCAAGAAAATTGAAGTTTGGGTGTCAAATAGGAGCTAAATTGAAGAAATCCGAGACCAGGGATGACATCGCAATAGGCGTGTAACTTTGGGGCTCTAATTAAAGTTCATCAGGGCCTTAATTGGAAAATTTTAGGGTCAATTAGGGGTTCAATTAAAAGCTATTGAAAGAGGAAGGATTGAAATGAATTTTGACCAAAAACAAGATTTTGGCACTGTTCATCTTTTTCTTTGAATCGCTGAAATAGTTGGTCCAGTTATCTACTTTACAGCTGCATTTAATGTACCTAATGTCCACTAAATTTGCCTCAACTTACACGAAACTGATCACTAGACATCCCTCTACATCCGGGTATGGTCGGCACCAGCTCACTGGCAAATAAATGGACATGGCACCTGACACGACCAAAAGATTGATGTCTTCTCCCAAGTGCAGGAGTGTCGAAGTAATAAATAACCCGGCAAGACCGGGGTCGAACCACAAGGAGGTTAATTGTACAAATTATAAAAAAAAATTATAAAACAACAATAACAACAACAACAATAGTAATAATAATAATAACAATAATA
>NW_011500491.1:2140-41039 GCF_000495115.2 Populus euphratica
TCCTTTCATTTATGTGATAGGGCTGCATTTAAAATGGACATTTACCACAAATTAAAGTTATCTTATATTATTAGATATATTATTATAAAACATGTTTTGGTTAAGGAGTTATTGATACTTCAAGTGCAAAATGATGATATAAAACCATGATAAAAATGCACTTTTAAGTACTAATCAGCACCACCCCAAAGAGGCCAACTCAGGCAACCTGTAGCTGCAGATTTGACAATTTGATAGTGCACCATGCCTACTTTGAGCCAACGGTTGGGATTTTTTTTATCTGAATTAAGGGCTGATATTTTTCTCCAACATAGACAAAAGTGCCCTTTATTTATTTAATGGCTTAAGAGAGGAGAAAATTGGGTCCAAAATAAGCTAAAAAATCAGTTTCTCCCCTGTTTTTTTCTTTCGACCATCGTTCTATCTTCTTTCTTTCTCTCCCGTTGCTTCTTTAGCCCTTACAGACCCCACAGAAACATTCCTCCTCCACCAACAGACGGCGACTCAGCCTCCCCATGAACCCAAATCCTCACCGACGATAGGTACAGCCACCGTGACCTTTTCCCTCTTCTCCCTTCAGTGTTTCTCTCTCTACTGCAACCTTTTTTTCTTCCACCTATAGCCGACGCCAGCCTCCACCGCTGCGACCACCAGCATCACATCGTCATCCTTGGCCAGACCAACACCACGTTAGGTTGTTCACCCTCTCTCCCCTTCCCTTTCTTCATTTTATTCTTCTTCCTTTTCGCTACCTCTGTTCTATGAACAGAGGACATGAATTATAATTCACGTCCTACTATTCACGTATGAACAGTGGTGTGAGTTATAATTCACATCCACTGTTCATACCATGGACTACTTTTTTCTAAAATCCAAAAATTTTCAAAAAGAATTGTGATTTTCTTGGAGATTTTTCTACCAATTTTGTACAATATTGGGTTATATATTTATACTGTAAAATACAAATCTGATATTAAAATACCTAGTTTTCTCTGAAATTATTAAAAAATTCAAAACATTTAAAAAAAAAATCTCAAAAAACTTTTAAATCAATCTCCATTTTCAAAAAAAGAAAAAAATATATTTTGTTACATATGGCCTAATCCTAAAAAAAAGCAAAAAACAAAAACTGCATCATTTTCATGTTTTTTTTTAATCCAAAAATGGATATCGTAACCAGTTTATGATTATCCATTAGGATTTGGCCAACATGTCAAAAAAAAAAATTCAATCATTTTTTTAGGGTTCAGATGTAGACTGTAATATTCATGTAGACTTTCTCATGAAAAGGGATCTGCCTTAAACCTTACCAACGAATAGAAACCGTTAGAAACAATCAAAGAACAATGCAGCTTACCTTAGGTAGGGTGCACTGGGGGTGATGCGTCTTCCCCTTGCACAACTAGTCCTTTACTCAGACTCACGCAGACCATAGGTTCCAAGTGACCAAAATACTAGATGACGACTCCTGAACATTAATCATAATTTTATGATTAAATCCAAAACCCTTGTCGACACATAACACTTTTCATCAGGAGGCATGATATGAGCCTTTGCCATCGCCAAACGACGTCACCCCGCGACACTAATCATACACCTAAAGGCTAGAGCACGCTTCATGTTAAAATGATTTATTTAACTACCATGTTAGATAGAAAAATATGGTTGATATTCTGGGTAATGATTTTTATTTATTATATAAGGTTATAAAATCACGATTTGACTTGTAAAATCTTATGATTTTACGAGTTTACATGTATCTAATGTGCTAAATCAAACTAAAACTTGAAACTAGTAAAATCAAACTTAACTTATGCAAAATTAGTAAACTCGGTAAACTTGGTATGATTTTACGACTTTACTAAATTTGTGATATAAACCATGTCAAGTCCAAATTTGACCTTAAAATATCTACTGATTAGTTTTGAGAGATTGCACATATATTTCAAATCATATATTAGATAAAACTGAAATTTTATAAGAAAATATTAGATATATGAAAATATATTGTGGTAAATTTTTAAGTCAAATGGAGTTAAGAAACATAATATTTCAGAAGGTTAAAGTTAATAAACTAATATTGTTAAATATATCAAACAAGACCTTTATGTACTGTTTGAGATATCTTTAAAGCTATCGGTGGAATTTTACTTCAATTAAAGTTGGGATAAAAACTAGACATTTAAAACTTTCCAATTATATATTGTAAGCTCAATAATTCATCCAAATAAGAGAGAATGACATGTTTGAAATCAATACTGAAATCTGCCAAGAATATACAAAAATTAGAGATTTGGGCTACATGAAGGAATTTTAACATAAAGAATTTATTTATTTATTTTTAAATAATTATTTTTAATTTGAATTTTTTCTAACGCATTAAATATTTTTTAGAGGTTTATTTCATTAT
This sequence comes from Populus euphratica, assembly GCF_000495115.2. Classification (NCBI taxonomy): domain Eukaryota; kingdom Viridiplantae; phylum Streptophyta; class Magnoliopsida; order Malpighiales; family Salicaceae; genus Populus; species Populus euphratica. The sequence goes on from NW_011500491.1 coordinate 4,551, forward strand.
TGAATTTATGTTAGTTAATTACTAATTTAAATTTATTACCTTGCAACCCAAAAGGAGTCTATCAAGACTTATTGTGATGGGAACAACTAGGTTGTCATAAGGTTTATACGTGCTTCCTACCTATTAGTGATTTCTCTGTATTGAGACCTTTTATTTATCCATGTCATTAATTTATTAATTCATACTATTTATCTCTCTTATTTTTTTAAATCACTCATTGATTATAATATTGTTGACTTATTTTATAAAATTTTAATGTAATTTAATTTCTTAACTAGAATTATCAATATATAATTAGTTAAAAAAATATATTTATAATTTTACAATCCGAGTTTATATTATATTTTTTGTGTCATGTCAAAAAGTATTTTTGACAACCTTGTGGTTGGTTTATCCAAACAATTTTAACATTAAAATGATAAGGATTGTTTCTTTTTTTGCTCTACAATAAAGGAATATATATGGAATTTTCAACTAAAAATAAACATTTATGCATTTATTAAATGAAAAGTATATGTTCATTATCAAATTAAAAAAAAAGAGGCTAAACTCAATCAACAATAATAAAATATATCAAGAAAATAAAGAATCTAAATCAATTAAAAAGATAAGAAGTGATCGACAAAAAAACCTAAAAGTAATGATTGATCATGAGAGTTAAAAATCATGATTGATAAGGAAAAAAATATTAATTACATAGAAATAATCGACGAGAAGACCAAGTCCTATTTTAAATAAGAATCTTTAGTATATTATATTATTTAGAAAATATGTGATTGCCAAGAAATAGGCATGCTAATAAAAGTACTATTCATATTACAATCTTTTAATTTACTATAAAGAGTTTATATAGGGCTAAAAATTATATTTTATATAGGATTCTCTCTTTGTAACAATATAAAAAGGTCATTGAGTTATTCAAAACAATAGTATGCTTAATATGCATAATTTATATGTACAATTTATCTTTTATTTTTTTGCAATTTATTTTTCTTTATAACTTTTAGTATTTTTATTTTCTTCTGTATTTCTTTTAATTTTTTGCTAGATTAGTTTATTTTGTCTTATTATTTTTTTATCTATTAAAGCCAAGTAAAGAACCCTATATTCTATTTGTTTGATTTACGAGGCTACTATCTTTCTCCATCAAACTTAAGTTTTCAATTATAGTTTCTCTTGTTGGAAAGAAAAAATAATATATTGATCATGGAATGGATGAACGATTAATAAATTGGCATGTGATCAATCATCAAAATTATTTATCAAATGTAGCCTTTTTACTTTTACAATAATTTTGACCCATTAGGACCCATCAATTTTTATTTTTTTAATTAACATGTATAGATAGTTAATGTTAAAGGTCTCCAATGTTTCTAGCAACATGACTTTGTATTAAGGAAAACCCGAAACCAATCCATTGAAACAAATTCAGTCTACTCTGAACCTTATGCTCCTTTAAGTTTTAATACTTAAGACCAAAGCAATATAATATATTATTAGGAAACATGATTAATATTTTAATAATTTACTTTGTTCAATCCCTAGTTGAAATACATTACCGAAAATAAAAGGCAACAATTTGGGATATAATGTAACAAATAACTTTAAAAATCTTGGATTTCAATATTTTGCAAGGATATGTATATATGGTTAAAACCTAAAACCTTAGTGGAGGCTTCAAATTATTGTTTGAAGACAATTATTGAGCTAACTATTATTAACAATTAATTATTGGTCATGGAAAAAGTTGTTTGTATACAATACAGTCCTTATTTGTTCGAGGACATGTCATCTATATTTTTCATTTTCGGAGTATTTTTCCCTATAGATTCCCAAGCCTGTTGAAAAATAACCGAGGAAACAAAAGTACTAATAATTTGGAATTTCCTATTGCATATGCTTGATTTGTTTATAAAAGATAATTTAGTTTTATTAAATTATATATTAATTTACTCTATTTTTCTTGATTTGACAGGTCCGAGATTCCAAACAAATGGATTTGATTAATTATCATAATCTATTTTTTAACCTTATTGTATTAATATTTAAAAAAATCCAAAAAAAGAGAGTAAAAAACACAAAAAACTAAGAATATATTTTTTAAATGTTTGCATCATTTTTTATATTTTTAATGTCTTTTTAAAAGAAATTAAAATTTAAAATTTTATTTTTGACACTTTTAATTTTTAATGTACTCATTTCAAAATTATTGATTAATTTTTTTAATAAATTAATGTTAATATTTTTTTAAATAATCAAAATACAATAAAATAATATAATAATATAATATAAAAATGGAACGGGAACCAAGAATGCAATGAAAGAAAATGAGAGATCAAAATAAATTTAAGTTACCTTATCACTAAGTTTGCTTACGACCAAACAATTAAAAAAATAAATTATTATGCCTCTAAACTAATTTTTTAATGAGTATATTAAAAATTAAAATATAATAAAATAATATAATATAAAAATAAAACGGGAACCAAGAATGCAATGAAAGAAAATAAAAGATCAAAATAAATTTAAGTTACCTTATTACTAACTTTGCTTAGGACCAAGCAATTATAAAAAAAAATTATTATGCCTCTATATAATAAAAAAATCTCATAAGAAAAAAAAATACAATGAAAAAAATTAAAGGGATAAAGTGAATTTGAGTTGTCTGATAAATAAATTTGCTTACAAACAAAGGAATTAGAAAAAAAAAATTATTATGCCTCAAAACAATGAAAAAGTCTCATAAGAAAAAAAAAGGGAAGAAATTAGTTAAATAATTAAAAAAAAAAAAAGCCACATAAAATCACTACAGCACTCTCTCCCCCACAAAAAACAATAAAAAACCTTCTCTTCCAACAGGAAAAAAAAAAAAAACCCGCTAGCCCTCGTATTCTCTCGTACACAGAGACTCACGAACGTGTAGAACACAAAAGGAGAAAAATGGCATCTCGCTCGCACCCAATAAAAAACTTGGCACTCCTCCCTCACTGTTGAAAAAGCAACAAAACTTGTGACCCCCGAGACCCTCATCTCCCGTATGCAAAAATACCAACGGCTGCAAGTGAGGTTTTGACGTAGTGGTAGGAGGGGCTTGTCCCTTTTTTCCGTACCTGGGTTCGAACCTTACTATGCATGCTTATTACCCCGCGGTACTTTACCTGTTCACTGGACTTACAGGATGTTCAGTGAGCCGTAAGGATTAGTTATGGTACGCGTAAGCTGTAAATAAAAAAAAAAAAATATACCAACGGCTTAATTATCTTCCAGCTGGTCCGGACACCCCACGTAAATCAACAACAAAAAAAAAAAAAACTAGCTGGCGGCAAATTGTCATCATCAAATAGCCTCCATACAACCCTCAAATCCAGATTTGAAAACCCTTTTCTCTCATTAAGCCAGATTCGACCAAGACACCCACCATAAATTTATCTTTTTCACCAACGATAGTATGTCCCTCCATCATGACTCGCAACCATAACCACCAGTACCTCGAACAACCGTGCCTCTTCTTCTTTTTAGTTCCTTCTTTAAGGTAACAACGACACCATAAGGCTATGAGTGGTAAAGAGAGAAGCATTTATGTAGATAAAAGAAAGAAAAAACTGAAGTTTTATTGCATGGGATTTTGTTTTTACAGGTGATAGTGACTTTCACCACTAATATAAGAGTGAAGAGGAAAAGAAGATCTTCTTGATTGACTAGGTTTCAGCCTTCCACGAGCGGCGGCATGTGAACCCATGCACAAGCAATGATGGGGACACGTAAAGACCATATGCCGTTCCTTCATGTCTAGTACTGTTCCCTTTGTTGCAACAGCTTCTCCAATCTATTCCCAGTTCTTGAAATGTCCATCCTAAACTTCTTCTTTTTTATTAATTACTAAAATATTGTGAAATTGGGCATAAAGTGCTCATTGTTATGTATAAGTTTTGGACTTGTTTAGACATTATTGATTTAGGTTGACATGTGTTTTGACTTGAGATGATTTTATGATTTGTGTTGGATTGTGAATTTATTTTTTAGAGTTGTGATTACTAATTGAATATTAAATGTTAGTTCATGAATTATGATTGAGTTTATGTTGATTTGAACATTAAATATTAATTTATGGATTATGTTGGAGTTTGTGTTGATTTATTTGAATTGGTATGTAATTGAATGAAATTTATAAAACTAACAAGATTTGAGTTAATTTTTGGTATTGTATGATTATTAAGTTGGTGAATGATAAATAAACAATTTGTTTTGAGTTGATATATTAATTATAATAGTTTAATTAAAATATATCATTATGTTCTCAGACATAACCTTAATCTAATTTTAACAAAATTTTAAATTTTTGGAAGACCATTTGCAATTAATTTTGAGTCTATCGTACCTTTTTTTATCTTGTCATATTTAATATTTTAGATTGTCACTTACATGTTAGGCTCCTTTTTAGTATGAAATAAACTAGTTTCCCTAAAAAAAGAGCAAAAAATTTGCTTTCAAAAAAATGCATTTAAATATTTTAATTGTATATGATCAAGTTTCTCAAATATAAATCACATTTTTATTTTAAATAAAAAATGCAAAAAAAAAAAAAACATGGCATGATCTAGGATTTCTTGAAAGTATAAAAAATTCAAAAAAATAGTTTTTATATTTTTGCGTACATTATGGATTTAATAACAAGTTTATTAAAGTCATGAAACTTGGATTTAAATTCCAAAAACACTTAATCAATTTGTTTATTTTAATACAATGAATTATGAACTTATACTTAAGATTTATACCAAATATTAAATGAAATAAAACAAAGATACAATCAATTCTTGTTTGGTAATTAAAATAGCTAATTCTTGTTTGGTAATTAAAATAGCTAGGATTAACCCATAAAAAAATGATTCACTCTTTTAGGGTGAACTGCTTTGACCACTAGACAAACAAATGGTTAGAAAAACAATTACCTGAAAAAAAATAAAACTCTATGTAATGTTTTGAAAATAAAAGAGAAAGAATTAATAATAAAAAAACAACAAAGTTCTTGGGAGCCTAAACAACAAGTATAAATGAAGAAAGAATTAATAATAAAAAAACAACAAGTATAAATAAATGAGGAATATTGTAGTAATTAAACAAAGAGTTGATAAATATAATAAATAGAAAGATAAAAAAAAAAGAGATATGAAATTAAGAGAGAATCGGGAGGAGAGAAAGAAAGGAGAATAAGGAAGAGAAAATGAAAGAGAATTAAAAGAAATAAGTTGTTAAGATAAGATTTACATTTTGGTTATGTATACTATATTATTTAGCTTAGATTTTCTGCTTTATTGAAGATTAAGGTTTTGAATATTTTATTTTGGGTTTGATTGATGAATTGATTAAAATATTAGGAGTTAATTGTTATGAATAATGGTTTATTTAGTTGATTTTGTAAGATTTTAGATAAAAATGATGATTTTGAGTTATGGTTTGTTTAAATGATGAATTTGAGTTAGATATTTTGGTATATTAGTGGGTGATCTATGTAAAAATCTGGGTTTGAGGTTAAAAATAATGAAATTATATTTTTGTCCCTTAATTTATGAAAATTATAATTTAGTCCCTGAACTGTGGTAAATTACAAGTTGGTTTCTAGAGCATAATTCAATATTCTAGACAGAATTGAGGATGAATTATGAGAAAAATTCTAATATAGTTATGAATTAATAATATTTTCAGTTTGGTCCTCTAATTTGACCCCTAAAAATCTAATAAAATTTCATATTGATCCCTAGCTATAATCTTAGTTTTTTTCATATTTATTTGATGAATAATTGTTGGTTATTTGGTGAATTACTATCAAGATTTATGATTTTTTTTCTTTTGAATTAAATTTTGGAAAAACCATTTAATTTTTTAGTTTTTGAAAAAAATAACTAGTTTGATTCATAAATATATAGGGTTATGAGTTAAACCCTTAGTTCAATATATTAAATAGATTGTATGTTTTTTTCAAGTTGTTTTTTACATGTCTTTTTTATATTCAGATAATTTTGATATTATACCTACGAGGACATCAATAGGATTTCCTTCGATATCTATTATCGAATTCTGTTCGCTTTTTAATCAAATAAGTGGATAATTTTTTATATGTATAAAAAATAATATAAATATTTGAATTGTTAATATGAATTGAATTAAATTATGCCTTTTGATATACTAATATCTTGCCATATATATATATATATATATATATATATATATATTGATTATTATCATTGCTACAATATATATATATTGATTATTATCATTGCTGCAATAAAGCATGATCAATTATTGAATATGAATTCTTGATATAAGATGATATATACTTTTAAATTGACTTCTGAATTGATTACTTTTTATTTGATTGATATCATGAGTTGAGTTTTGAAATATGAATTTGTTTATTTGATTATGATATGAACCTATAGCATACCAATGAGAATAACCATATTAACAGGGTAGTATTAGTTTTTGTGCACATCATATTTGAAACCCTAGTTAATCAGGGAAGTCACTAATTTATGTGGACTGATCATCCCAAAGTACGGAGTCTCATACTTATTGCATTTTGATTTTTTGACAAGTTTTACTTTATCATATTCTTGTTATTTTCTATTTGAGAAACTTTCCTTTAAGAACCTAAATCCATATTTGTATATATATTTTTTTATTGTTGTATTACCTCATGTATATATATTGAATGTTATTTACTTGCTGAGTTGGTAAATTCATTCTTTCATTATTTATCTTTTTCAGGTTTATAGCTTATTAGTAAGTCACTTTTGTTGAACTTTTAGAACCTACTCTTTTAATTATAACTACTATTTTTTTTCTCTATAATTAGTACTCCACAACTATGAATTTATATTAAGATAATCAAATTATATTATGAAGTTAATTTTGTTATTATTGTTGTATTAAACTTTAATTGAGTTATTTAAAGAATAAATTTGTATGTAAGTTTGGATTCGTATATGCATAGAACCCTAAAGAAAGGACTTTGCTTATATGCTAGTCATAGATTCAGGAATAAAGTCATGATAGTCTCAAAGTTAAATGTTTGTTTAATTGCTACGTAGACACAATACAATTTCTCACTCTTCAAGTGGCCTTAAGTTCATTTTTTTTTTATTTAGTGTGTATTTGATATTATGGTATATAATATTTATTAAAAGTTTTTTTATTTAAATATCTATTAAAATAATTTTTTGAAGATTTATTTTTAGTTTTTGACATAAGTAGATCAAACAATTGAAAAAACACTAAAAAAATATTAATTTGATTTTTTTTCTCACACTAAACACACTTTTAAAATATAATTAAACACATGTAAAGGAACATTGCTAAATATTCTTTTAATAGTATCAATAGCAATAACTATTTTCCTAATTTGTCAATCCCCAATTATAAGTTATAGTTGACCACCATGGCCTAAAGGAACTAATTTATTTACCATTCTTAACCCTATTTGCACTTTGCTGCTTGTGCTTATATTTACATTCAATAATCCCATGGACTTTTACTTTAACATATTTTCACTTGTAATTACTTAGGTCATGATTGTTTTATGTAAAGTTGTTTTTTAAAAATTATTTTTTAAACTTTCATGTTTTGTTTACTATTAAAAAGCTTGATTAATGAAAAAAATTTTAATTAAAGAAAAATTTAGCTTAATTTTGGGCAAAAAACACTTTTCAAAAATAGCAAAAAACTTAAAAATATCTTATTATTTATTGATTGTATCAAATTCAGTCCTCCATCCTTCCATAAAAATATATATATATATATATTATTTTAAATTTATTTTTATTTTATCCCTTAAAATTTAATTTAATTTGATTTTAATATCAATATTGATACTTATTTTTTTTACTGTCATTTGCTTTTCTCTTATCATTTTTTAATTAAAATTTTTTACCTATTAGATTTAGTCATTAATTTTTTTAGTTGTTATTTTCTTTTATCTTTTTCTTGATTGAAATTTTTTAATTATTAGATTTTGTACTTATTCTTTTAATTTTTATTTATTTTATTTGAAATAATTTATGAAATTGTATTTTTTTAATTTTATTATCTTTCAACTTTATATTTGTTAGATTTGGTCTTTATTATTTTAATTATTATTTATTTTATTTGAAATAATTTATAAAATTAGATTTTTTTCTATTTCATCCACTTTTAACTTTTCTAACTGTAGATTTGGTCCTCACTATTTTAATAAATTTAAAATTTATTTTTAAATTTATTTTTTATAATATATGCAAACACTGAAAAATAATTTCTAACTTATTTTTAATAATATTACCATCATTAAAAAATAATATACTTTCTATAAATCTATTTAAAAAAATAAAATGCTTTCCACCTAATAAAATCTTAAAGCTCCTCTTTCATTAATAGATACACCAAAATATATTTAAACTAGTAATCACAACAATCAATGTTTCTTCATCTTATATTTTCAAAACTTTGCCAAACTATTTAAATTTATTTTAATTCAACATGTTCCATTTAGGAATTTGTTGGTAGAAGAATTCTCTTTATAAAATTCTAAAAACTCTTTTTTATCAATTGGGTGGTGGAATTTGATTAAAAAAACTCATTCTATCCCTCTTTTCCACTCGAAATAGAAAGATCATACAATTAAGAATATGAAATTTTAACTGAAATCCAAATTTTCTGAAATTGAATCAAAGAGCCCATATCCCAAATTCTTCAAAACAGGAGAATTCAAACTTTTTCAACAGCAAAATCAAGATCAACAGAAAAATAAAAGAGAGAAAGGGAAGCTAACCTTCTTTGGATAATCTCTTGCTGCATCTTCTAGATTTTCAAAACCCGCACCAACGCTACTTGAGGAGTGCCACAGTGCTCACTGTATGTAGCGAGCATTGTTTCTTTTGTCAAAATAGAGAGCCCTTTGACTAGTAAAAATGCTATAGAAAAAACATCACATAGACTAATTATTATAGCTAAGGACTCTCTTTAGAGAGCAAGAACGTGGATGCTCTATTGTTGTTAAAATACCGACGCTTTGATTATCATGCGGATATTTATAATTTGGATTTTGGATTTATTATGGATTTTTATTTTTATTTTCATTTCATCCATCAATACCAATTTAATTTAGGAAAAAATTCAGCATATCTTTACAAGATTGTAAGTCATTATTACAAAAATTTAAAATATTAAGTATTTATTAAAATTAATTTTTCAGTAATTTGAATACTGGAATTTGCATAATAAATATTAAAAAAAATTATATTTTCATAATTATTTATCAATCTCTTAAAATCAGTAATTTTTCCTAATCACAATATTTATTATATTAATGTTTAAAGCATGAATATTTTAGTAAGATTAAAAAACTAATCTCTATATAATATTTACATTATCTAATTTGATTTAATAGATTAAAATTAGATAATATAAATATTATAAATAATCATAAATAAAAATTTAAAAAATTAATATCATGTTTGATAAGAGGTGAAGATTTTTAAATCGTGGTATGGTATATAACAACAAACTTAATTTGTTGTTATATATATATTTTTTATTTTTAATTAATTTTTTTATTTTAATCAATTGATTCAATTAATAGCTTATAAAAGGTTTTTAGCTAATTTATTAATTCAAAATCGTAATTCTAATTGAACTTAACTTACGAAAACTAGTAATATAAATCCAATCTGTTCGGGTTAAAAAAATAAATGGATTAGATTTATAATTTATAAAATATTAAAAATTAAAATGAATTCAAACCGACCCAAAAGTTACACACACCTACATTTTTGTATCAGTATTTTTTTTTTTAAAAAAAAACCTTCGGTAGCAAAGCAATAAAAGGATAGCCTAGCTGGTTCTAGTCTTTATACTAGCTAGACAGGACAGACCCTCCCACCTTTCAGGGTTTTAGCTCTCACACTCGTACTAGAAGAGAGAAAGAAAGTCGTTTTTTCTTTGAAATGGAAGCTGCTGCTGCTGCTCCTCAGGTGCCAAAGAAGAGAGGCCGAAAACCCAAGCCCAAAGAAGATCAGCAACAGCAAAGTGCTGGTCCCAAAATGAAAGAGGGAAAGAAGGCACACCAACAGTCTGTTGATGACAAGTACACTCAGTGGAAGTCTTTGGTTCCTGTTCTTTATGACTGGCTTGCTAATCATAACCTCGTTTGGCCTTCTCTCTCTTGCCGGTATTTTTTCTCTCTCTTTTCTCCTAGGGTTAATACTTTCCTTTCAGTTCTTGATTGATTGATGCTTTTCTTTCTGGTATGCATGCTTTAATGTTCTTTCTTGTCCAGCGTCTTTATTTTCGGATCTTTAATGCGTTGCATCTTTTTATTGAAGACGAAACCCCAGCTTGCGGGCACATTATTTATCAATGCTTCATTTCCTTTTGGGTTAAGAGAGAGTGAGAGATTTTAGGGTATTATTTCTTGGGATGTTTTATCTCTTTGTGAACCAAAGCCATGGTTTTTCAGTTTGGTTACCTTGTTGCTCCATTTCTATGGCTGTACAATGATTAAAGTTCAATGATTCTATTTTTTCTTTTCTTATTGATTGATGATTCTGTGATTAGGTGGGGTCCGCAGCTTGAGCAAGCTACTTACAAGAATCGCCAGCGCCTCTATCTTTCCGAGCAGGCTAGTTTTTTGTTTATATTATATGAATTTTTTTTCCCTAGTCGAACATCTGAAATTTCTATAATCTTATTGGACAAAATGCTCTCCTTTTTGTTTTGGCAATAAAGAAATTGCCAAAGAGAATCATTCCGAACAAAATGGCTTAAATCTTACTGCTCAAATGGGTATTGAAGGCTGAAGAAATCAGCCAAAACAGCATCCTTACACTGAAACAACATTGAAACTTCCAAGGTTTTACTGGTGATAAGTGGAGCCTATGGGTTTGGTGTGAAATTGGTCAGTCTTTTAGCTTGGGAGGGGCATTTGTTAAATACCCTCTGACATCTCTTTCTGGTTGATCCTATGTGAAATTGTGGGCGAAATGTCTTAGAGATTTTGGTACTCTGTTGATGGAGTATGACTTGTGGTGCTGGGTTTACTTTGCTAATATCTTTCATGCAAGACTCTTTTCTTCATGTCGAGATTCCTGTTTTTGTGTCCTGCATTTTACCTTTACCCTTCTTGAGATTCATTCCCCTGTTACCTTGCCAATGAATATTACCTTCTATGATAATTTAGAAATTCATTTTTCTCATAAAAAATGTTTTACTTTATAATGGTTATTTTTCTTTATTCAACTTCTTTTTTGTGGTCAGACTGATGGTAGTGTTCCAAATACTCTGGTCATTGCAAATTGTGAAGTTGTCAAGTCTAGGGTTGCTGCTGCAGAACACATATCTCAGGTAATTCATCACTTTTTGTTGTATTCTACTTTCTTCTTCCTGCTCTTAACTCTTACTCCGTGTTTGGGAACCAAGTATGAAGGGACGGAAAGCGAAATAATTGAAAATGAAGGGAAAGAAAGTTACAGGAGAGAAATAATTTCCTCTCTTGTTGTTTTGATGGAAGGAATTTGGAGGGGCAATTGATCTGTAGAGAAAGTTTATAAAATCCTTTTTTACCCTTCATTTTGTGGAAAACAAAATTTATTATAAGGGTGAATGAGCAACTTTTTTTTCATTATCTTTCCATTGTCTCTCCAAATTGGAAAGATTGAAAGGTGGGCCCAAGGAAAATCTTCACTCCACTTTCCTCCCCGCATTTTCTCTCTTCCATCCAAACAATTTTAAGTAACTGTCTGCCATCATATTTCTCCCCCCTAAATTCTTTCCTCACTTTCTATCATCCAAATACGCTGTTAGGTTCCTCAATTGTTCCTAGAACTTAAACTTATTTAGTTAACATCCATTTGCTTTTTTTTTTTTCTCAGTTTAATGAAGAAGCACGCTCTCCATTTGTTAAGAAGTACAAGACCATCATACACCCTGGCGAGGTATAAATCTCATGTAGAAAATGTACACAACCATAGTGTATATGGTTATTTGTAATTTCATGCAGTGATGCTGATATATACGCTGATTATAAACTTTTGGGACTTCTTGTTTTTTTTTTTTTTTTCTCCCTTCTTTAGGAATTAGATTTCTGCTTGATCTCTCTATTCTTGAGTTTGTTGTAAATTTTTACTTTTTGCATTTCCTGTTATAAAAGAAATTCTTCTTACGTGAACTTAATCTTTGCCTCAATGGCTCTTTACTACATGTTCTCCCTGATCTTAATTTTTTGCCCTTCTTTCTAAAAGGTGGAAAATCCCACTTGAACTTGTTCTTCATAGTTGTACTTAATATACTTTTTCAGGTAAATAGAATCAGAGAACTCCCACAGAATAGTAAGATAGTGGCCACTCATACTGACAGCCCTGATGTGAGTGTCTTAAGAACCTATTGATTTCTTTATTTAGGTTGATGTTATGCTGTCCGTGGTTTTACTTAAGTTTTGGTAGTTTCCATTGTTTAATTTTTCCTGGACTGGACGTGTAAAACTTCAGGTTCTTATATGGGATGTTGAAGCACAGCCTAACCGCCATGCTGTTCTTGGAGCTACAAACTCTCGTCCAGATTTGGTATAATTTGATTTTGAAATGCAGCATTTTTTTTATCTTTTATTTACTTATTTATTTAGACTATGTTTTTTATATTAATAAATCAGCAATCCTAGAAGTTATTGTTCATTGGTTTCACTATAATGGAAAGTCAGGTCATGTTGATATTTTCCTTTAAGAGTGTTGTAAATTGGGAGCAGGCACATGCCAATGCGATTGTGTTCAAGTGGCTCTCACATCAAACATTTTCTTGCATCACTGTAGCATTCCAGGCATTTCTATATCTTTCATGCATTTGCAGACCTTTTTTGATATTACCAGGGATTGATAATTTGTTACCAAAGTGACCCATTTTTGCTTGGGGCACTTAATCATATTAACTTGGAACTCTTTCTTGCAGATTTTGACTGGACATCAAGACAATGCTGAATTTGCTCTTGCAATGTGCCCAACTGAACCCTATGTGCTTTCTGGAGGTTAGAAAATCACTTTCCAAATTTGTTCAATTATGTGCTGCTTCTTTTTGATAAATTTTTTTTAATACATATCATAGTGTATACTTGTTGAAAAGTAACTTTCTTAAAGTTAGGGTTGTGATTACTATTTGCACCAAACAACATATTTGTCTTATGATGTGTTTTTTCCTTTTGGTCGAGCTATGCATTGTGGTGTGTACTGTTATGCAGTGGCTCGGGAGTTTTGTTGGATGTTCATTATTCTTATGTACATGTCTAGATTGCTTGGATAGGTGCTAGGACTAGATTTGTCTTGATGAAAATTTCTTCTAAATAGGGGATGTTAATTGCAGGGAAGGACAAGTCAGTAGTTTTGTGGAGTATTCAGGACCATATAACATCATCTGCCACTGACCCAGCAACAAAGTCTCCAGGATCTGGTGGATCAATCATTAAAAAGGCTGGGGATGGCAATGATAAAGCCACTGATGGCCCTTCTGTTGGACCACGAGGTATATATCAGGGGCATGAGGATACAGTTGAAGATGTGGCATTCTGTCCATCCAGGTATCTCCTGTGGCCCTGGCTAAATGCATATGTAGTCATTTGGTTGTTTGTTGTTTTAGTATTCAATGTATAATATCTTTCATGAAAATTCTGAGTTTTTATGATTTTAGTGATCATTAATGATGTTATTTTATTCATTTTATAACGTGTATGATTGAAGATGTAGCCATAAAATTGATCTCATTAATATGCTGTTGCATTTATGTTTCATTATAGTGTTGGAAACCATGTAAGTTGATGTTTCTGACTTGGCTTTTTATTTCTGATTACATTTATATTTTTCTGAAGTGCGCAGGAGTTTTGTAGTGTAGGAGATGACTCTTGCCTGATATTATGGGATGCTCGAGATGGCACTAACCCAGCTATCAAGGTTATGCGCCTCTGCTTTATATTCTTGGTCTTATTAGTATCTGGTATCTGTTTTTGCTAATTTTTCTTGGACTATGGTTGACAAATCATGCAATATTTATGAATGCATTCCCAGCATTGATGAACTGAAAACCTGCTCTGATTGTTCTGAATGGTGAGGAACTAGGTTATTATTTATTACTTTCCACTCCAGAATATATTGACCTTTTCTTTTTCTTGTTTTGACCTGTTCACATTGATTGGATGTAGTGTTTTTATCTTAGAAACTGAGTAATAACTTGTATTTTTTATTTATTTTGTGTTTCTTTTAATATCTACTTCATTGAATCAAATTATCATTCATGTTTTGCATGCCTTATTACTTTTTAACATTCAGAGGTATTCTGTGAATCATGCTTGTTCAATTTTAAACTAAAGAGCTCAGCTCTGACTATCTATGTTTTTGTGTCCTCACCCTATTTTGGTTTCTGGTCAACAGGTTGAAAAGGCACATAATGCTGATCTTCACTGTGTTGATTGGAATCCTCATGATGATAACCTCATTTTAACCGGGTATGTTTCAATTTTATGCTTCCTCCAGTTATGTTATGCTGCCAAGATGTGAACAAGATAATCATTTTTAGTTTGGTTGATTTTTGTCTCTGATTGCAAGGAAAAAAAAATAAAATAAAATGATATAGATCTTTTCTTAACTCTTGATTTTTCTTCAGGTCAGCGGATACTTCTGTTTGCATGTTTGATCGACGGAACCTCACTTCTAATGGAGTTGGTTCACCTGTCTATAAATTTGAGGGTCACAATGCTGCTGTTCTCTGTGTACAGGTAATAATCAACCTCTTCCTTTTATTCTTCTCATCCCCAGGACCTTTTCTTCTTAATTTTAATTGGAAGTAGTCACTTGTTGTCCCTGAAGTGCTAGCTGTACATGTTTATTTCATTAATCTCTCATTCTTTTTCAGTGGTCTCCAGATAAGGCTTCTGTGTTTGGGAGTTCTGCGGAGGATGGTCTCTTAAACATTTGGGATTATGAGAAGGTTTGTGTATCCAATCTCTTCACACATAATTGAATATAAAACAGATGGCTCTTGGCAATGTAGACCTATTTGACAAATCATTCAAAAGTCAACAAATCCTCAAGAGAAGGGGAAAACGAAAAGGATTGCATATTCTTTTTTTTAGTTTGAAATGTTTTTAAGAAATATTTGATTTCCTTATTGTTTCATAAGAAGCTGGAGCAAGGACTAAACTGTTCGTCTATTAATTATTGCTTGCAGTAAAGATAAAATTATATAGAGAGGTGCTTCTCTGCAAGAATGCGTAATTTTGAATGTGTACATCCATGTAACTTGTCTGTTAGAAGTCCTGTATGGGTTGTTGGTTCTTCACTTTGAGATAAATGAAATATTTAGTGTATGAGGATGCTTCTAGGAAGTTCAAAAACTAAAGCTGATAAAATTGAATGTAATTAGACTCCCACGTAGTTTGTTACATGGATGAGGGATTTCTTAACACAGTTGTTCTTGAGCTCGACCCAACATTCTCTATGGTGCTTTTAAGCTAAACCTCTCCCTTATTGAGGAAAGCCTTCCCCCCAGCTCTACCTCAGATTTCAAAAAGTTCTAATTAAAGCTGCTTTGCTTGTTTGGTTCCAATGGTGCCTGCTTTCCTGTTTGATTGGAACCTTGGTGATGTTTTACTAGCATGCATCCTCAATGATGTTTTCTATTCTTACAGGTTGGCAAAAGGTCTGAGCGTCTGACTAGAGCCGTGAATTCCCCTGCAGGATTGTTTTTCCAGCATGCTGGGCACAGGTTTGTAAGATTGTTTTTCTTCTTGAAAACAGTTCCTTGGTTGCAAGAAATTCTCAATGGTTTGTGATTCTTTGTTAACTCATATTAAGGATTCCCTTTTACGTGTTTGTTGTACCTGGAATATATGTCTATCAAACTAGACATTTATCACTGGATTGACAAATAAAAATCTTATCATTCAAGATGATTCCTTAACATTTGTCATTGTATGGTTGCCTTTATCATTTTCTTGTTCATGCAGTTAATGCAACCATCTTGTCTGATTGTCCCTTAGCTTTGATTGCCTGCTACCTTGTATATGTGAAAAACATTAATTTTTTCTAGTTTCAGAATTTGGCCTTTAGTAATTAGAGGCAACCCAACACTTGTTTGTGGTCCTCTAGATTACATACAATGTTAAACATGCTGTGAAAGGCTGTCAAATCAGGGAAAACTCAAATGGTTTTTACCTGTTTGTGTTCAAGAGCTCGTTAAGGTCATATCTACCTTGGTATAAAGATTTTTTTGGTTTAACAAAATCAACTGGGACATTTCAAGCAATGATGCAGGATGTCAACATAAAAGTTCTAAATTCACTGTAAATAAGCATTCATCTTATCTTTTGTTCTTGTCTTCACATGTTTAATGTGTTTTTCTTAGCCATATTTAATCCTACTTTATATGTTTGATTGATAATAAAGCACATCTTCAATATTTGAATGCTCTGTTCTTTTTTGAGTATTTTTTGTGGCCAGAAAAGTCCCATAAATTTGCTTCATTCTGTTCGTTCAGGGACAAGGTTGTTGACTTCCATTGGAATACATCTGATCCTTGGACATTGGTTAGTGTGTCTGATGACTGTGATACAACTGGGGGAGGAGGGACATTGCAGGTAATAATTTCTTTCCGAGAATGTGTCTTCTTGATTGTGCAAGTGTATGGATAATTTGGTAAAATCAACTGTGTTCATGAAGATGGGAATGGAGTTTTAAAAGTATTCTAGAGATACTTCTACATTGGGTCATTTGGATAATGCTTAAATTTGATTTAATAAAAATGTGTACAGATATGGCGCATGAGCGATTTGATCTACAGGCCAGAAGATGAGGTTTTGGCAGAGCTTGAGAAGTTCAAGTCACATGTGGTTTCCTGTGCTTCGAAGCCTTGACATGGACGTGAAACAAAGAAACTTTATGATGATGGGAATCAGCATGAAGTACTCGTTTATCGTATGCATTTAGATGTATTCTGTTTTCTTGGTGAAAGGCTGCTTCTTTCAATCCTGCGTTGCAAACACAAAAAATAATGGGGCTCATGAACAGTAATTAATGGTTTTTTCTTTACCAAATGTTTGGCTCTTACGTTTTGTTTTGAACGCAACCTCCACCGCGTAAACAAACAGCCTAAACAGCCTCGAAGACTGGTAGTAACTGGAGGGGATGAATGCCTATGTATTTGCTTCATTAGAGTTTGTAGCTTTTTAGAGATGAGACTTTCAAGTTGAAGGTTTGGACGCATGCTCTGTCCCTTTCAGGTTAAAGTCGCCCTAAATCGTACTTTCGACAAAATTAAGGTAGATCGTTTCTGGATTTAGACTCATTAGTAAAGAATTTAGCATGGATGATGAGATCAGGACAAAAGGGACCCGGACAAGTTTGCATGGGTCGATAATTGTTTTTTTTTTTTTTTTTTTTGGTTTGAAAAAAAATTAGCCTAGTAAGTTAAAATTTTGGATAGAATAATATCATTTAAATTTTTTATGATAAAATAACATTTTTATATTTACTAAATATTACTATTTCTACATGGGCAAAATAATTGTTGTTTTTTTAAAAGAGTGATATTTAAATGTTTATTTTTGAAATACATTTATGACGAGTGATATTTAAATTTATTGAACTTCACTGTGTCAAAAAATTTAAATATCTTCCAAGATTGAAGAATACATTGATGAAATTGATGCTCTTAGTAGTTATTACTTTAAAAACCTATTAAATATTATTTTTGTCTTCAAAAAAACTAAAAATTAAATTTAATTCTAGTCTTTAAGCATTTTTAAATATTTTTGTCTTTGTAGTTTAATGTTTGTAGCATTGGATTTATATTTTTGAAGTGAGGTTAATTTTTAATGATTTTTATTAGAACAAGATCATTTAGGGAAGGGCAAAAAGCTGATGAATTAAGAAGATTATCCAATAATAAATGATATAGATGTAGATTGATAGAAGAGTTATATTTTATATTAATAAAATTTAGGATTTTAATTACTAGAATGTTGTATTATATTATTAAAGTATATGAGATTTATTTTGCATGCATATATATATATATATATATGTTTTTTTATTTGTTTTTGTAAGGTTACTGGTGATTATGAAATATGAAATTTTTTTGAATTTGATTATGATGGTTCTTTGTAGGTATTTTTAAGAAGAATAAAATATTGGATATTATAGGCCTAGCACATTTACATGTGATATACTGTATTTTTTAATTAAAAAAATTAAAAAATTGTTGAGATTTTTCTTTTATACTTATTTTAATTGATCGAGTATGTAAAAAGTATGAGTAAAAAGTGACATTAATTAAATATCATGGTTTTGACCTAGAACATTTAAAAATATGATATTTCATCAAAACTTTTTATTATTGTGTTAAATTGCCATTTCTTTTGATTTTGTATGCTAATTGTCCAATTTGCCTTGATATTTGTTACTCTTCTCATTTTCTTTTTATCTCATATTAATTCTAATTAATGAGGGATTAAAACTCGTAATATGGTTTGAGAATATTTTGACTATTAAAGAAAAAAAATAGAAGTATTTTTGTTTGCCCTAAATAACATTTCTTGCTTTTCCATTTAATAAAAAAGAAGTAGATGCTTTCTCATCTTGAATTTGGAATTTACTGGAAGCTAAATAATGCATGCATTTTCTATAAGTGGTATGGATTAATGATCTATTTTATTTGAGGTTATCACTTTCATCTATAATAATCTATTTTATTGAAACAAAAACCTAATATAAAAATAAATACAATCGTAGTTATTATTTACAAAAAAGATACAGACTTGCAAATAGAATATACAATCTAATACAAACCCATTAACCTAAACACAAATTTTTTTTTTAATACTTTCCCATAAATTAACCTAGCCCATAAAAGACATCTAAATAAACATCCTTTAAAGTTTTCCCCTATTTAGTAGTTTACATAGGTATCTTATTAAATACCAAGCACCAAAACCCATAACACCATTCATTTCACACATATATCTATAAACAATAAATTATAAGCAAGATTCAAAGAGGGGAAAACAAGCATAGAGTGCTTCTGCATCCTCACATATGTGAAGAAATGGTGGATGAAATTTAGCTAAACACCAAATCAAATAAAAAAAATTGAGATTTTGATTGAAAATATGAAGAAATAAAGGATGGATAGACTTTTTCCCTCTTTTCTCTTTTCTACGAGCATTATTCTTCCCATTATTGCATCCCAGTTAAGCAAAATTTGCAACAATACTTATTATATATAGTGTGCATGATTCACAAAGGTTAAATAATGAGTATTTAGTTAGCAATAATGCTAAAAAAATCTATATATTTTATTTTAGCTAAAAAGGTAGGATAACAAGTAAAAATATAGATGTTCACAAGTAAAAATATGGATGCTCTAAGAGCATTCATATTATTGCTCTTTAAAGAGAGTCTTTAACTATAATATCTAACTAGTGTGGTTTTCTCCTATAGCATTCATGCTCTCTAAAAGGCCCTCTACTGTAGCTTTATGAACAATGCTTACTATATATAATGAATAATATAGTAATCCTCAATTGATGATGAGGGATAAGGTGTGGAGGGAAAAAGGAATTCAAGTGGTCATAAAGAAAAAGTTTGGTTTGAAGATAGAGAATCTACTAAAATTGGGTTTTGATTATCTCTTTATAAGGTGATTTTAGTATTGAAAAATCCAATCTTTTATCAAGATTTATAAAAAGTATATTTAGTTCGGAATTCAAATCCATTATTGGTGTTGGATTTTCCCTTTGTAGTATCCATGTTGATGATAAAGTGTCTATGCTAGGATTTGGGACATTGCTAGCCAAGAAAGGTACAATTTATTTTATCTCTAAATCATGGATCTTTCTAGTTTTCTATATATGAGTTTTATATTATTTTGTGAGATTTTTATTTGGGTCCATTAGATATATATGCCTTTAGTTCTTTAAAGAATTTCTATTCAAGATATTTGAAAAAGTTTTGATGATTTCATTGATGTTAGCTTTGAGATATAGGTGGGGTTATATAAAGGGAGAATATCGTGTCAGTGTAAATATATCATAAAACTATCTGAGTTGAGTTGGGTCTATTTGATTTGTTTCTGTATGATAGCATTTTGATTGGGGTTCTTGGAAAAAAAACCATGTATCATTGCCATGTTTATATGAATGAAAGTTATAGGTTCAAAGTTTGACTCTCTTCTTAGTCACAAATTTATACATACATGAAAAAAAGAAATTATCAATTGTTTCTGTTAAAAAAAAACTGCTAGTGATTCTTAAAAAAACTATGAAGTATTTTTTTATACAACTTTGTTTCTATCAACATATATATAGTTTTTTTAGAAAGCAATTGAAGTTTATATCAGAAGTGATTAATGATGGGTTCTCCATGTAAGAGAAATAATGGAAGCTTCATATTTAATGTAAACAAAACATTAATTGTTTTACATTTCATGTTGTTAGATTTACTTTTTAAATCTTATGAAAGAATTCCAAAGATGTTTGCTAGATTATATGAAAAAGGTTTGTCAAATAAGGTAGTCCTTGAGGTCCTAATGTTACAACTTTGAAAGTGGGATTGTTGATGGAGGCTAAAGAATTGTTTAATTAAATAAAGGGGAAGAATCTAGTTTTTTGGAATACATGTTTAGTAGGTATGTGAGTCTGGGTCTAATAAAGGATGCAAAATGATTTTTTGATAAGATGTTATAGTAAATAAAAAATGTAACTACTTTTAATTTTATGATTGATGGACATGGAAGAGGGTGTATATTTACAAAGGTATTAGAGATATTTAAAAAGATGTTTATGAGTTTTAAATTTGAGATGTCTTGTTTCATACCATTAATTTTATGTCTTTATAATGAGTTAAAGATTTTAAGCTAAAAAACTATTGCCTTAATTTTTTAATCTAGTTATGTATAACTTGAAATGAGTTATGCTTTGAATTGAGTGCTTAATGATTGATATTAAACTATAAGTTTTCATCATTTTTTAAGCCAACATCCTCCTGTTTCCTAAGTGTAATGGTTTATGTGATAAATAATAGGAATTATAATGTGGAATGAGTAAAAAGCTTTTCTTGCAGTAGTAGAAAAACATGCATTTTATTTTAGTATTATGTGATATGACATTTTAAATTCCTTTTTTTTTCATTAGAGCTTTTATGAACATTATCTATTCTTGTAGTAGATATATATACGTAAGGTCCCCATTTACGATGCTCAAGGTTGCAATTAAAACTTAAGTCAATATTATGCAATGTAGAATAGTTTTCTTGAATTATTTTGTATTTTAGCAATTATATTTTTATGATGAAATCTTTTGGCAACATTGAAATTTAGTATTTTATATATATCAAAATATGAAATTTCCCCTCTTCCAACTTAATAATAACAGAAAAAAAAGTTAAAAATATGAAAACACCCTTGCATAATTTTTTAATTATGTCATTTTTTTGTGCTAAAAGAAAAAGAAAAAGATGAATAGAGCCCTATATATCAGTTTAATATTATATACTTTTAAGGACATTTAAGTAATTTTACTATGTTAAAAAAATATAAAAAGACAACATTGTCTTAATTGATTTGGTAAAAATAAGACACTATCTCTACCAGCAAGGCCATTATTTTTAAATGAAAATGATAAAAACATAAAAATATTATTTCAATGCACAATATTGTGTGGATGGAGCTATACTGGGGCATAAGAGGGCAAGTGCCCCCTTAACTTTTTATAAGTGCATAAATATAAATTAAAAGTTGAAAAGTTCCATGAATAAAAGGGGAGCTACACAAAAATATAGGAAATAAAAAAGAGAAAAAGAATACTTTGTGTCTTCACATCCAAATAAAGCAAATGAATGTTCCGTGGAAAATCATCCATTTTTGGATTTTCTTATATGCATTGTATTAAAATCAATACAAAATCTTTTTTTATGGCAACGATTATTTTTATATAATTTGGGTTATTTTAAGAAAAATATTTTCGATAAGATTGATAGTGAAATCATTATGAAGCAATTTCAAAATATAAAAATTGAAAGATATAATTATAATGTAATTTTTTTATTTTAAAATTAATTTCATTTGCTATAAGTTAGAGCCTGTTGGAAAGTGTGGTTGCGATTGTTTTTCAAAGTGTTTTTCACTCATAAATGTGTTAAAATGATGTTTTTTTTTTATTTTTTAAAAAATTATTTTTGATATTAGGGTATCAAAATGATCAAAAAAACACTAAAAAAATATTAATTTGAAGCAAAAAAATAATTTTTCTATTTTTTTCAAAAACGCTTTAAAAACGCAAAAACTAACAGAACCTTAGTATATATATTTCAAATTGATTTTTCTATATAACGCATGCCTACATAATATATAATATTAAGTATTTATTAATAATTTGTCCTCTTATTTAAAAAATTCTGGCTTCGCCACTAGTTGTGTGTTTTGGGGTATAGTGGATTCTGAAAGCCTTTTAGGGTTTTTAATAATGTAGAGAGCTTGAGTGTGAAAACTCTAGTATTATTTTTTTAGCTAGTTGGACAAACATGGCTATTTAAAATTAAAAACTAAAGAAAGTGGAATGTTTTTGAGCTTTTTTTTTTGTATCTTAACATAGTTAAACAAAATTATCAAATAATATGGTCTATAAAATATTTAAAAAAGTAGTACACTTGAGAGAGTTGCAATTAACATCTACGAATTATGAGTCGCATGTGCCACATACAACTCTCTAAAAATATAAAATGATATATAAATAATTAAATTGAGGAGAGAGAAAAAAAACCATTTTAGATACACAATGAAACTCTGATGATAACACTACTGATTAGTACTTAAAAGTGTATTTTTATCAAGATTTTATTTTATCATTTTGCACTCGAAGTATCAATAACTCCTTAACTAAAGCATGTTTTATAATAACGTATCTACTAATATAAGATACCTTTAATTTATGGTAAATGTTCATTTTAAATGCAGGCCTATCACATAAATAAAAGGATTGATTGATGAATTTAAGAACTGAAATTAAAAGGACAAAGAAATGGTCAAACTTAGAAAAGAGATGTAATTGGAAAATCCATACTTGCATTTAAGGGAATTTGAGGAGGTCTGCAACACATATAATAATTTAAATTGTAGCATGAACACCATTAGATTAAAGCTTTTTCCTTTTTCATTAAAAGATAAAGCTAAAACATGGCTACAAAATTTAAGACCAGGATCCATTCGTGCTTGGGATGAAATGCAACAACAGTTTTTAAAGAAGTTTTTTCCATCTCATAGAACAAACTCTTTCAAGAGACAAATCACCACTTTCACTCAAAAACCAGGAGAAACATTTTACCAATGTTGGGATAGGTATCGAGACTTGCTTAGTACTTGCCCTCATCATGGTTTTGAAACATGGAGATTGGTTTCACATTTCTATGAAGGGTTAACACCTAAAGATAGGCAAATGGTTGAATTGATGTGCAATGGAACTTTTGAAGATAAAGACCCTGATGAAGCAATGGAGTACTTAGACTTGTTAGCTGAAAATGCTCAAAATTGGGACACCGCGGGTACTTGTGAGGCACCGAGTAAAACTCAACCTCATACATCTAGTGGAGGTATGTACAACCTTAGGGAAGATCATGACCTTCAAGCCAAGTTTGCATCTTTAGCTAGAAAAGTCGAGGCACTAGAATTGAAAAAGAGTGGTCAATTAAAATCTGTTGAAAACATTGTGTGTCAAATCTGTGAAACAAATGAACACTCAACCAACGATTGTCCAACCTTGCCTTCTTTTAAAGAATGTCTCCATGAACAAGCCCATGCTTTAAACAGTTTTCAAAGGGCCAACCACAACCCATACTCCCAAACATACAACCCTGGTTGGAGGAATCACCCAAATTTCAGTTGGAAGAGTGACAATGCACAAACTTCACAACCACCGTTTCAAGCACACCATAATTTCCAAAATTCTCATGGATATGCACCTCCTTATGCTCCACCTCCTAGAAGAAATCTTGAGGAAACATTGCATGCATTCATTGAAAAGCAAGAGACAATCAATACTCAACTTGCTCAAAACATGACAGATTTTAAAGATACTCTTGCAAAATTAACATCTGCTCTCAGTTTCCAAGAGAAAGGTAAGTTTCCATCTCAAACACAACAAAATCCCAAAGGGCAATACAATGCAAATGCAAGTAGTTCCGGAAGCCAACACATGGATCAAGTCAAATCAGTCACTACTCTGCGCAGTGGTAAGGTTATTGAAAAACCCTCTCTTGAACCTTATGAGAAAGATGATGAGTCAATCTTTGAGGGTAAGGAAGGGGTTGAATCTGAAAATTGCAAAGAAACGACTGATTCACCGCCAGCACTTCCATTTCCTCAAGCCATGACCAAACAAAGGAAAGTCAATCACAATTCTGAAATTTATGAAATTTTCAAACAGGTAAGGATCAATATACCTTTGCTGGATGCTATTAAACAGGTTCCTTCCTATGCTAAATTTTTGAAAGATCTATGCACTGTGAAGAGGAAACTGAATGTGAAAAAGAAAGCCTTTCTAGCCGAACAAGTAAGTGCTATTCTTCAGAATAATAATGCTTTGAAATATAAAGACCCTGGTTGTCCTACAATTTCTTGCTTTATTGGAGAGCATAAAATTGAAAGAGCCTTACTTGATCTTGGTGCTAGTGTGAATTTACTTCCATATTCAGTTTTTCAGAGTCTCAATCTAGGTGAGTTAAAACCAACTTCTATATCTCTTTTACTTGCCGATAGATCTGTAAAAGTGCCTAGAGGAATAATTGAAGATGTGTTAGTACAAGTCGATAAATTCATTTATCCTGTGGATTTTATTGTCTTGGACACAGAACCTGTTGAAGCATGTAATTCATTTCCTGTTATTTTAGGACGTCCGTTTCTTGCAACCTCTAACGCATTGATTAATTGTAGGAATGGACTGATGAAGCTATCATTTGGAAACATGACATTGGAGATGAATATTTTCAACATTTGCAAGCAACCTGGAGATGATAATGATTTACAAGAAGTAGATCATATTGATGAATTAGTTTATGATCAACTTGAATCTACTTTAAGTAAAAATGAATTGGATGAAACTGAAGATTTGCAAATGGTTTATTCTGAGGAAGAAATCACGAATGAAACAAGCACCGAAAATGTTGATGCGAATCTTTTGTCAACAGTGACAACAGATTCGACATCTGACATCACACCAATCGATGATTACTTTCCTAACAAATCCTTACTTTCTCTTAGTTCAATGCCTTGGTATGATAAAAATATTAATTTTCTTGCTTTAGGAGATTTGCTAGCTGATTGGAGTACCCAAGACAAAGAAAAGTTTTTGAACGAAGTGAAGAGCTTTTATTGTGATGACCCTAACTTATTCAAATATTGTCCTGATCAAATATTTCAAAGATTCATTCCCGACAATGAGGTAAGTAGTGTCATTAAACTTTGTCATTCTGAAGCATGTGGAAGTTATTTCTCGTCAAAAAAGACTGCTGCAAAAATCTTTCAAAATGGATTTTATTGGCCCACCATGTTCAAGGACACACATGCATTCTGCAAAACTTGTGAAAATTGTCAAAAAATTGACACTGGTCAAAAAGTTTTGTTTTATGATTCTCAACTCTATGCATTCCCTAAAGAGCTAAGATTAAGATGGACCAATCCTTATGGGGCCTGTGATATTGAGAATTCAATGAATGACAATGATTTTAAGGAAAATGGACATCGTTTGAAAGCTTACTTTGATAATTTTCCTAGTGAAAATGAATCAGCTGGTTTGAATGATCTTGTAGATAAAGGTTGATTATTTTGTTTTTCTCACATTGTTTTTGTGTTTCTTTTTGAGTGATTTTTGCTAGTTTCTCTCACCCCGGTCAAATGGCGGATAACGGTACTCCGTGACTTAAGTCGGTTCTTTCAGTTTCCCACAATAACTGATATTTGTGTATATATTTGTGCAATTCTTTGAATCTCTCTTCTAATTCTCATTTGAAAATGGACACTAATCTTGAAAAATTGAAAAAGTATTTTCCCGCTCTGCCTCAGAATGCGATTACAAAAATTTACCGTGCTAGATGTGCAAGATTGAGATTGTTAATGAATCATGGAATTCCTGAAGATATTCGTTGGTTGATTGAAGCAAAGGTCCGATTATCAGGTGAGTCCTCTAATTTCTTTATTTCACACATGCCTGGAACAGGTAAAAGCACTTTTGCAAAGAAACGTCGTGCAAAACGACTAGAAGTCTGTCATCGATGTGCTAGATGGACTTGTAATACACAATGTCGTTCTTTAGGAATGGTATCTATAAACCGTGAAGATAAAATACAATTCATTAAGGATGGCCTGAGTAAGGAGTCTTTAGATAATCTTCTATTGACTCTTGAGACGCATCCTAGTGGAGATGTGCATCGTGCAATTCATGATTTATGGCCACTATTTCATAAAGAACATGATCGACTTAGTCTTGGGAATCTGACTAAAAAAGACCCTGTTTGCCAGTTTTTAAGAAAACTGGATGGGAAGCCTATCCCCGACCCATAGAGGGCGTTTAAGCCGTTCTTGGACGTAAAACCAAGGGAAGATGTGAGCCACAATCACAACTACCTGTACATACACATGTTTTTTTTCAAAAGTAAATAAATAAATAAAAAGAGAGAGAGAGTGTGTGAGACTCTAGCTGGCCTACATATAGATGTTATGATTGCCTTTCTAATTTCTCATCTATAAAACCCTCTTTTCCTTCCTTTCATTTCTACTCAACCCATACATTTAACAAATACAGAAGTGTGTAGAAATGGCAAGTTCCTCAGGTCATCAAATAAGAAATATTTGTGTTTTCGGTGGATCTAGTCCTGGGAAAGAAAAGGAGTTTTTAGAATCAGCAAATCATCTTGGTTAGGTGCTAGCTGAGAGAAAGATTCATTTAGTGTATGGGGGAGGCAGTCTTGGGTTAATGGGAGGTGTGTCAATAGCTGCATTTTTAGGAGGTAGTCAAGTTTTGGGGGTCGTCCCTGAAGCTTTGGCACAAGGGGACATCATTGGAAAAACAATTGGAGAGGAACTTCAGGTCTCCACAATGTCGGCTCGAATGAATGCAATGTTTAACCATGCTGATGCTTTCATTGCTTTACCAGGTGGTCTAGGCACATTGGAAGAGATCTTTCATATTTCCTCTTGGGCTCAATTGCACATTCACCATAAACCCATAGGTTTGTTAAATGTTAATGGTTATTATGATAAGTTGTTGTCTTTTCTTGATCATGCTGTGGAACAGGAATTTCTAACATCTTCTGCACGACAAATCATAATCTCTGCTGCTACTGCTGAACAGTTGATTGACCAACTACAATCTTTCATTCCTGTGATTGATCCTTCCATGAGTCGCATAAATTGGTCATCTACGGGAAGCCGTAAAAAGCTTAGATTGGATTTGAGCCTTCATTTGTGAATTTTTGTGTCTTTTGGTTTTATTATTGTGTTTTGTTATTTCTTATTTTTGTTTTAGTGTGTTTCAGGTTTTGTCAGTGTTCGTTATTTCAGGTGATATCTTTTATACTCTATCTTTCTACCTTAGAACATTGAGGACAATGTCTCGTTTTGGTTGGGGGGAGAGGGTAGTAGTTGATAAAAAAAAATTGTTTTTCATTTCATAAAGCATGTGCATAATTGTTGTTACTAGGATGGCAGAGTAAAGGAGTTCTTTTGTTAAAGTGACTCTTGAGACGCATCTTAGTAACCATTCTTAACAAGGTCTATTATAATACTTCCTGAAATATTCAGGTTTACAAACTCTCGTATTGTTACCACTTAATTCTGCTCATATACTTATTTAACATGTATTCTTAAACCTTAATTTACACACACACACTTTAACATATGATTGTGGGTTGCATATTGGATTATTACATTATTTATGTTCTTTTGTTAAAGGTAACAACTAAGGGAAAGGGATTGTATATAATTAAAAAAAAAACATGAAAAAAAAGAAAGAAAAAAAAAAGAAAAAAAAGAAGAAAAAAAAATGATGATAATAAAAATGTAGATAAGTTTGGTTTCGTAGCCTCCCTAACCTAAGCAATTAAGTCCGAAGGGGTGTTTTAACACCTAATACCCTAAAGTCAACTGACTTGGGAGCTATTGGCCCAACGCTTGTTACATGGGTTGAGGAGAAAAGCTTAAGGGAATCAAACATTGCACTATCTACATATCAGTATCTGCGACCCGAGTTACTAAGCTCGTAGGGGTGTCTTAACACCTAATGCCCTAAGACCAACTGGTCTGGGAGTCATTAGCTGAAAGCTCGTTACATGGGTTAAAGATGCATGATGTTTTTAAAGTATATGTATATAGAGTTAAAAAAAAAAAAGACAAAAATAGTAATCCCAACCCAAGGAAGTTAACCTTAAACATTAGAACAAAAATTTTGTTTTCTTCCAAGAAAAGCCCCATAATTATGTGTTGATACATTGAGCACAAAAGAAAGGTTTATTAATATCTTGTTAAGAGGTATTGAGCAGATATATAAATTTAATGAGAGTTTGTTTATCTGGATAGACTAATGGAAGTTAAATGATGAATACCTTGCTTTGTGGAATATACAAATTGTTTTTCTATTTTACGCTTTGATTACTAGGGACTAGTAATAAGCTGGTTGGGGGGTGTGATTAGTACTTAAAAGTGCATTTTTATCATGGTTTTATATCATCATTTTGCACTTGAAGTATCAATAACTCCTTAACTAAAATATGTTTTATAATAATGTATCTAATAATATAAGATACCTTTAATTTGTGGTAAATGTCTATTTTTAATGCAGGTCTATCACATAAATGAAAGGATTGATTGATGACTTTAAGAACTTAAATTGCAAGGATAAAGAGATGGCCAAACTTAGAAAAGAGATGTCGGTGCAATCCAAACTGGAACACTGTTCGGTAATTGGGTCATATCTAGAGCTATATATCTCAGATTTAGGTCCAATTTATATGGATGGAAAGGTAAGACATAGGCCTACAACTTTCATATGGAGCCCAAGATCTAAAAAGGCCATTATCAAGTCCAAATTGTAGCAACAACAAAGAAGCCCGAATCTGTCTTCCAGCCCGAGCACTGTTCGGTATTTTGGCCATATCTGGAGTTCTAGAAGTCCAAATGAGCTGAATTTTTTACACAAGAAAGCTGAGACAATTGCCTACAACTTTCATGTTTGCAACTGGCTCCAGTTTTGACGTTATCAATGACGTTTTGGGCAGACAAGAGAAGATAAGGATTGTCACCAAGTCAAAAGTTGGCCACCCACTTATCAATTAGTCATCAAATCAATAGTTCCCAATTTTGGCCTATAAAAGGAGGCATTTGCCATGCATTTAGGTATCTTGGTTTCCAGATCAAGATCATTCTCTTCCTTTCTCTCTTTGTATTTTTTATGCTTTGTTTTCATTAATATTAAGTTTATGCCTTTCATTTCCTTTCCTTTACTTAGTTAACTTTTATGTTCTTATTTTGTTTATCTATTTTGCTTTCTTTCATTATGTCTAGCTAAGTTAGTTATGTCAAGGTGAAAAGGTTACACTAATGGTGTAAGAATAAGTATAGTGTAAACTTAATATGGACTTTAATGTTTGGTACTAACATGTTTTATATTTGTTATCTTGTTCACTCTTTAATACTTTGCTTGTTAAATGATTAATCTTGATTTATGTTGTATAACACTTGGTACAACAAATGCTTGGCACTTTCATAGCCCATAATGTATGGTATAACCGACACCTGAGCTATGAAAGGAACTTGATTTGTTGTTAACATAAGTTATAATTATGAATGCTTGACGAGATTTACAAGTATTAGCTTTAATTGAATAAGATGACTAATGTAATCATGTTAATAATATATAATCTGATTGGAACCTCCTTTGTGTGTGGTTTCCAATTCAATAATAAGAGTTTATACTATACTTGTTTGACATACCATTAGTGGATCCTCTAACCTTGACATTTGCTATTATCATTGTTTAATCATTACATTAATATTCCATCTCAAAGTTCTTATCTTCTTCTTCTCTTTCTTTTTCTTTATTACTATTACTATTACTATTGTTACTATTATTGTTATTACAATTATTATTATTGTTGTTGTTGTTGTTATTATTGTTATTATATTATTGTTATTTATAATTTGTACAATTAACCTCCCTGTGGTTCGACCCTAGTCTTACCGGGTTATTTATTACTTCGACACTCCTGTACTTGGGGGAAGACATCAATCTTTTAGTTGTGTCAACTACTAGTACCTTCAAAAAAAATTTAACAAGATATATCCAATAATATAAAAAAAGATTACTAATGGAGAACGGAATAGGCCTTATGAGCTACCCAAAGGTGGTGGGATTAACTTGCTTTTGGGTGGTTCATGTGGCCCACTTCATTGTTTGTGAACTTCTTCAATGTCATTTGATTTTTCTTGTTGAAATTTTTTTTAAGGTACTGATGGTGCCGTCATTGAAACTTTGATGTGATTCCGAGGTCGCTTCTCTCTTTTTCTCTCTCAAGTTTCTCCATAAATTATGAGGAAAGAAAAGAAAAAATACAAAGAAAAAAAAAACCTTAAAGGCACATCAGAACTTTAATGATGACACTATCAGTGCCATAAAAAAATCTTAACGAGATGAATCCAACAATATTAGAAAATGTCACTAATAATGACCATAGTGAGCCATACATGCCCCTAAATACAAGTTAGCTTTGCCATCTTTAAGTAGTTCGTATGATCCTCTCTAGTCTCCATTAGTTATCTTTATTGACATTGTTAGGTTTGTCTTATTAATATTTTTCTAAAGATATCAATGATGTTATTTTTAGAGCTTCAACATATTTCAAATATCTTTTCTCTCTCTCTTTTCTTTTTCTAATTTAATATTTTATGGATCATTTTATAATTTTAAAGAGTCTCATGAGTTAAATATCATTTTTGATTTCCTCATTTATGCTGGTTTTTAAAATATTTTATAAATTATGTTACTTTAAAAAAAATAACCGTGCTAAAATTGAAAAAAAAGCTCAAGTTTCTTGCGGTGGCATGGTCTGTTTGCATGAAAACCAAGATGTTAGGTGATGAATATCCCTCTCTCGAAAATATTAAAATAAAAAAAGAAGGAAAAAATAAGATCAATCATGGGCTGAAGTTTCGGAAGTCCTCTCTCTCTCTAGACAAGTTGCAGAGGGGGACAAAGGCCAGCATGCTACGACTACAGCAGCACACAGATAAAATGGCCCATTGGAGACCTATGAGATCGCATCTTATAATTTCGCCTCCGTTGTTTGCACTGCCCACAGATTTGCTAAAACAAACCAATGAATGATTCTAATCAAAGTAACTTTCCTCAATATATATATATATATTAGTTGACATGTTAATTCAAGAGAAAAAAGAATACAGGAAATGGGGATCCATGACTCTTGCGATACAAATCTTCTTCCACTTTACGATCATAATATTTCGACGTGAGACATCATTGGATATAAAATGTGTTTCTCAATTAAGTTCAATAATATTATCGGCAAACAATTTACAAATACGACTAATATATTTTCATATAATGAAATAATATCAGTAAATATCACATATACAAATTATATCCATTTTTTGATAACGAAAAAAAAAAAAAAAAAGCAGCCACCGCCATGCATAGTCTACAAGTGACCGACCGTCAATACCTGACTGAATCACATGGTGGCGATGAATTGAATTTAGACTTCCACTTGATTACTTGAATAGTCTTGGAGACACCAACTCTGCTATTTTTTTTTTATATATAGATTTGAACCTTGAAATTATTTTTTTTTTAAATTGTGTGTGTGGCTGTATTAGATCATCGAAAAGATAATATTTTTTAAAAAATATATTTATTAGTTTGTGTATAAAATTACATGCTTCAAATTAATCAGTGAACACTGTTGCTCTAAATCCGACTGCCTTTACTGTAACATATATTTACATAGTAATTATTTAATTTATAGTTGCTCGCACCCTTCTCTCTGACCTGAGCCTATATTTATGAGACTTGTCATCTATGTTTTTCACGGTATTCTGAGCTTAGAAAAAAAGAAAGAAAGAAAGAAAGAAGATGGAGATTCCTGTGATAGATTTGAGCCAACTCGAGGGCGAGAACAGAAGCAAAACCATGGCTCTTCTGCACCAAGCTTGTGAGAAATGGGGCTTCTTTCAGGTACAGGGATTTTTCATCCTTCAAAAAAAAAAAAAAACTTGATATAACATAGCTATCTTAATACATATTTGATTTTTACAGGTTGAGAACCATGGACTCGAGAAGAAGCTGATGGACAAGGTAAAGCAATTGGTGAATGCACACTACGAGGAAAACTTGAAAGAAAGCTTTTACGAGTCGGAGATAGCTAAAGGCTTGATGAATAAATGTGATGTAGACTGGGAAAGCAGTTTCTTTATTTGGCATCGCCCAACATCCAACATCAATGAAATCCACAACCTCTCGGAGAATCTTCGGTATGGATTTGATTATATATAATTATAACTAGCAATTCGTACAGACATTATTCTTCTGAAATAAGGACATCGTCTCTGTGTTATGTGCAGCCAAATAATGGATGAGTACATCGCCCAACTGATTCAGTTAGCAGAGAAGCTTTCTCAACTCATGTCTGAGAATCTTGGACTGGACAAGGATTACATAAAGGAAAAGTTTTCAGGAGCTAAAGGTCCTTCTGTGGGAACAAAGGTGGCAAAATACCCTGAATGTCCTCGGCCAGAGCTTGTGAGAGGACTTCGAGAGCACACCGATGCCGGCGGAATCATACTCTTGCTCCAAGATGAACATGTCCCAGGTCTTGAATTCTCAAACGATGGAGGATGGATAAAGATCCCCCCATCCAAGAACAATACTATATTTGTCAACACAGGTGATCAAGTGGAAGTGTTGAGTAATGGAAGGTACAAAAGTACTCTGCACCGTGTCATGGCTGGCAAGGAGGGGAGCAGACTCTCCATTGCCACATTCTACAACCCAGCTGGTGATGCCATTATCTCTCCAGCTCCCAAACTCTCGTACCCCCATAATTACACATTTCAAGATTACTTGAAGCTTTATGCCACCACAAAGTTCTCAGATAAGGGTCCCAGATTTGAAGCCATGAAGAAAATAGCCAATGGACATGGCAGTAATGGTGTCTGAAACTGCCTTGTGTAATTCTCAGTACTGGTGTTTATTTGTCAGTTTGAACCACTTGTTTTCTTGCAAGGAGTTGCTTGTTTATCTTGTCTAGTTGGCCGGAGCACCATTGGATCCGGAAAAGTTATCCACTTTACAATTCAATGTTCATTTTCTCAAACATAGCAAACACGAGACCTAAATTTATCACATATACCTTGTCCGGTAGCAAAATCAATTCTCTTGATGGAACCGTACGCATTAAGACTGATCACATCTCACAGCACGAAAGCGGAAAAAAACAAAGGCATTTAAAAAAATCATTACATAGCTAGAAGCTAGCCAATTTTGATAATATGGATTTAGTGACAAGAGTATTGGTCTTCGCAACTGCTTCAACCAATAAAACTTTATGAGACTTCAATAATAAAGAACATCTGGTGATGAAACACAATAGAAAATTCCCGAATTTCAGAGATTTGGAGAAACTTGGGGCCAACTCCCTAATAAGCAATACAAGTTGATCAACTGAATCCTGAGTTAGCTGAACGTTATGATTTAAGATATTTTGAAACAGATTAAACAATGATTCCGTCCAAACCAGTTGGCTGGATACAAGGCATTGGTGGCAAGGAAGAATGATGGATCGTTTCTCAACTTCTTCTCCACAAAGAAGCTTCCGGCAAAAAGCTGAAACATGAGCTGGGTGCAAGGATTCCTTGACGATCCTGGTGATCACATCACACATGTGGTTGTTGATGCCACTCTTTTTCATTATCAGCGGAAGCAATAGAGCACATTCAGCAGCTCTCTGGTGAAGCTTGCAGTACTCTGCAATTGAAATCACCAGTACACGAGATGCTGGCTCTTCAAGCAGCAACATCTTTGGAAGCATAATTGAACACAAAACTTTGCTAGGCCAAGCGATCTCTTCTTCTTCTTCTCTTCCATTAGAGAGATGAAAAACCAGAATTGATGCAGTCTCATCATCAGCTTTCCAAGGTTCAAGCAAACCCAAAATCACAAAAGGATCTGCTTCTCTCTCAAAACAAAGTCTGCCAATTTCATTTGCTAACTCAACAGTTTTAGAACTAGACTCAAAAGTCA
This sequence comes from Populus euphratica, assembly GCF_000495115.2. Taxonomy (NCBI): domain Eukaryota; kingdom Viridiplantae; phylum Streptophyta; class Magnoliopsida; order Malpighiales; family Salicaceae; genus Populus; species Populus euphratica. The sequence continues at coordinate 38,908 of NW_011500491.1, forward strand.
TAATCCTATCTTTCAAACTTGCTGCCATGTTTTGAATTTCCTCATCTAAAGGAGCAACCATGACCAAATCAATCTCCATTTCCTCCGCAACATCTTTCGAGTTATCACCAGAACCCTCTCCAACTTGACTCAAGAAATCTTCTGGGCTTTCATAACCAGCAAACAATTCTCTGGAGTTCAATGTATCATGCGAGAGAGGCAACCAAGGTAGAAACAGTTCATTTGCACTTGAAGCAGCGTCTTTAAGGAAATCTGGGATTGAACCAAACTCCTCATCAACTCTCTCTTCTCCAGAGTTTAAGCTTAAACCAGAAATCCATTGGTAATTTGAGTCAGACACTTTATCAAGCAGATTGCGGGCAGCCCTCTTAACCCAGAAATCAATCCCCTCGGTACCTGTCATCAAAGTCCTGGCCAACTTAGATAATTCCCGCTTGCAAAACCTTTGATGCTCAAAACCAAGAAAGGACAAAATTCTGGACTGGACAAGAAAAGGCAGTGTTTGTAGAAACATGACCCTCCTGTCACACATGCTGTTAACAGGGAGAAAAAAAAAGTGAGAATCGTAGAAAAAGCAAGAGATAACATGAAATGGAAAATGGGTTTTACTCCACCTGTTTGTGGATGAGTTGTTGATAATGGGTTTGGTGACTAACGAGAGAAAAGAGGTAGTGGTGATTGGAACTGATGATGATGAAGATTGTTGTAACCAGAGGGAAGCTTCAGTTTCTGGTGTTGGGGAGTTAAGGAATATGTTAAAGAGAGGAACCCATGCCTCCATTTCTGTCTGCTTCCTTCCTTGGATTTGTTTTATTTTTTTTTTAATTAAGCAGCAAAGGAAAGTCTGTGTTATTATTTTGACGTGAAGAAGAATAAATAAGACAAATTAAGGACGGGAGGTTTGTGCGCGAGGAAAAGGTTTTTAGCTTTTTTTTTTTTAAAAACAAACTCCTAAAATAAGAGTAAATTACAGTGTGAAGCCCCCAGGATTCTGGTCGGATCAGTTCCAAAGTGCTTGGGTGTCAGAATGAGACCTGGTTTGAGAGATTTTATGATACAGATAAGGAGGGTTGGGGTCGGGACCAAGTCCAAGTCACACTAGATTCAAGTCAAGATTGGGTCTGAGAAGTCTAGGAGCCAGGTTCAGGGAGTCCACGATTCGTGCTATTACTAGGATTGAAGTGCCCGAAGATAGATCTAGGACTTGGATCGCGACCATATTCAAGCCTAGGCGGAGTCTCGATCACCTAAGATTCAAGCCGAAATCACGTTCTAGTTGCTTGAGAGTTGGGCCTAGGTCACTCAAGATTTAGGCTAAGATCCGGTATAGGTTATCTAGTGCTGAGGTCGCACCCAAGTCTGTAGCACCCATGGTGCGATGGAGATCAGGGCATGTAAGGTCGAGTTTGAGGTTTAAGCTCAGAACACCAAGGATCCATTCAAGGCCAAGTATAAGGCTCCAAGGTGTATAGTTGAGATTAGGTTCATAACACTTCGAGGTTAGATTAGAGGCACCTGAATTTTGAGTCTCGTGGGGATCAATTCTAATAACTCGAGCTTCTTGTTGAAAATAAGTGCTTTTCCAGAAAAAAACTTATCAATTAAATAATTTTTCAATTTTTTAAAAAACAAGTTCAAAAATTGAAAGGAAAAAAAAAGTTAATTGAAAATAATTATCTATTTTCTCTATAGCTCGCTTTACTAATTGAAAATAATTTAATATTCTCTCTCTTTATTAATTGAAAAAAGATATTTTTTTTGTAAAATTTAACCCCTTTCAATTTTTTAATTTAACCCCTTTCAATTTTAGTTTTGTTCAATGTCAATGTGATACATATTAAATAATATTTATTTCATTTTATTTATTAAGAGTAGAATAATATTTTTATTTTAATCTATATATAATTTATTTGTATTTAGGTTACCTATAAACACTCATAATAAATACATTATTGAGAATTCTAGCCTTCTTTTTTATGTTTTATCTAAATTTTTTTGAGTGATATTGACACGACCAAAAGATTCATATCTTCTTTTAAGTGCGGGAATGTCAAAATAATAAATAACCCGGCAAAACCAAGGTCAAACCACATGGAGGTTAACTATAATAATAATAATAATAATAATAATAA
>NW_011500491.1:41145-41723 GCF_000495115.2 Populus euphratica
TCAAAGTTAGAGGATTCACTAATGGTATTTTAAATAAGTATAATATAAATTCTTTTTATTACTCAACTGAAAACCACACACAAAGAAGGTTCCAATCGGATTATAAATTGTTAACATGATTACATTAGTTATCTTATTCGAATAAATCTAATACTTATAACTGTTGTCAATTATTCATGATTATAACTTATGTTAACAACAAATTAAGTTGCTTTCATAGCACATATGTTGGTTATACCATACGGTTGAGCTATGAAAGTGCTAAGTATTTGTTGTACTAAGTGTTATACAACATAAATTGAGATTAATCATTTAACAAGCAAAGTCTTAAAAGTGAATAAGATAACAAATACAAAACATATTAATATCAAACATTAAAGTCTATGTTGAGTTTACACTACACTTATTCTTACACCATTAGTGTAACCTTTTCACTTTGACATAGTAAACTTAACTAAACATAATCAATAAAAGAAACATAAATAAATAAGATTAGAACATAAATAAGATATAAGTTAACTAAGTAAAGGAAAGAAAAGAAAATGAAAAGCATAAACAAGAGATTAATGAAAGCAAAA
>NW_011500491.1:43737-45503 GCF_000495115.2 Populus euphratica
AGTTTCCCATAATAACTGATATCTGTATATATATTTGTATAATTCTTTGAATCTCTCTTCCAATTCTCATTTGAAAATGGACACTAATCTTGAAAAATTAAAATAATATTTTACTACTGTGCCTCATAATGCAATTACAAAAATTTACCGTGCTAGATGTACAAGATTGAGGTTGTTAATGAATCATGGAATTCCTGAAGATATTCGCTGGTTGATTGAAGCAAAGGTCCGATTATCAGGTGAGTCCTCTAATTCCTTCATTTCACACATGCCTGGAAGGCATGTGAAGAGAAAACTGAATGTAAAAAAGAAAGCCTTTTTAGCCGAACAAGTAAGTGCTATTTGATTAGTACTTAAAAGTGCATTTTTATCATGGTTTTATATCATCATTTTGCACTTCAAATATCAATAACTCCTTAACTAAAATATATTTTATAAGAATGTATCTAATAATATAAGATACCTATAATTTATGGTAAATGTCTATTTTTAATGCAGGCCTATCACATAAATGAAAGGATTGATTGATGACTTGAAGAACTTAAATTACAAGGATAAAGAGATAGTCAAACTTAGAAAAGAGATGTCGGTGCAATCCAAACTGGAACACTGTTCGGTAATTGGGTCATATCTAGAACTATATATCTCAGATTTAGGTCCAATTTATATGGATGGAAAGGTAAGACATAGGCCTAAAACTTTTATATGGAGCCCAAGATCTAAAAAGGCCATTATCAAGTTCAAATTGTAGCAACAACAAAGAAGCCCGAATCTGTCTTCCAGTCCGAGCACTGTTCAGTATTTTGGCCATATCTAAGACAATTGCCTACAACTTTCATGTTTGCAACCGGCTCCAATTTTGACGTTATCAATGATGTTTTGGGCAGACAAGAGAAGATAAGGATTGTTACCAAGTCAAAAGTTGGTCACCCACTTATCAATTAGTCATCAAATCAATAGTTTCCAATTTTGGCCTATAAAAGGAGGCATTTGCCATGCATTTAGGCATCTTGGTTTCCAGATCAAGATCATGCTCTTCCTTTCTCTCTTTGTATTTTTTGTAATGTTTATGCTTTGCTTTCATTAATATCAAGTTTATGCCTTTCATTTCATTTCCTTTACTTAGTTAACTTTTATCTTATTGATGTTCTTATTTTGTTTATCTATTTTGCTTTCTTTCATTATGTCTAGCTAAGTTAATTATGTCAAGGTGAAAAGGTTACACTAATGGTGTGAGAATAAGTATAATGTAAACTTAATATGGACCTTAATGTTTGATACTAACATGTTTTATATTTGTTATCTTGTTCACTCTTTAATACTTTGCTTGTTAAATGACTAATCTTGATTTATGTTGTATAACACTTGGTACAACAAATGCTTGGCACTTTCATAGCCCATAATGTATGGTATAACCGACACCTGAGCTATGAAAGAAACTTGATTTGTTGTTAACATAAGTTATAATCATGAATGCTTGACGAGATTTACAAGTATTAGCATTAATCGAATAAGATGACTAATGTAATCATGTTAACAATATATAATCTGATTGGAACCTCCTTTGTGTGTGGTTTCCAATTCAATAATAAGAGTTTATACTATACTTGTTTGATATACCATTAGTGGAACCTCTAACCTTGACATTTGTTATTATTATTGTTTAATCCTTACTTTAATATTTCATCTCTAAGTTCTCATCATCTTCTTCTTCTTCTCTTTCTTTATTATTATTATTATTACTACTACTACTACTACTACTACTA
>NW_011500491.1:45575-128643 GCF_000495115.2 Populus euphratica
TACTGTTGTTGTTATTGTTGTTTTATAATTGTTGTTTATAATTTGTACAATTAACCTCCCTGTGGTTCGACCCCGGTCTTGCCGGGTTATTTATTTCTTCGACACTCCTGCACTTGGGAGAAGACATCAACCTTTTAGTCGTGTCACTATTCTTCAGAATTTGCCGGGGAGGTAAGTTCTTGTATAAATTATAGTATTTATTTTATTTTCTCTTTTCACTTTTCTTGTATATAACTTTGTTTCTTTTCTCTTGTTTCTTCTTCTTTTGTTTTCTTTTGAAATATAAAGACCCTGGTTGTCCTACAATTTCTTGCTTTATTGGAGAACATAAAATTGAAAGAGCCTTACTTGATCTTGGAGCTAGTGTGAATTTACTTCCATATTCAGTTTTTCAAAGTCTCAATCTAGGTGAGTTAAAACCAACTTCTATAACTCTTTTACTTGCCGATAGATTTGTAAAAATGCATAGAGGAATAATTGAAGATGTGTTAATAGAAGTCGATAAATTCATTTATCTTGTGGATTTTATTGTCTTGGACACAGAACCTGTTGAAGTATGTAATTCATTTCCTGTTATTTTAGGACGTCCATTTCTTGCAACTTCTAACACATTGATTAATTGTAGGAATGGACTGATGAAGCTATCATTTGAAAACATGACATTGAAGATGAATATTGTCAAAAAGTTGACACTAGTAAAAAAGTTTTGTGTTATAATTCTCAACTCTATTCATTCCCTAAAGAGCTAAGATCAAGATGGAACAATCCTTATGGGGCCTGTGATATTGATAATTCAATGAATGACAATGTTTTTAAGGAAAATGGACATCGTTTGAAAGCGTACTTTGATAATTTTCCTACTGAAAATGAATCAACTAGTTTGAATGATCTTGTAGATAAAGGTTGATTATTTTGTTTTTTTTACATTGTTTTTGTGTTTCTTTTTTAGTGATTTTTGCTAGTTTCTCTCACCCCGGTCAAATGGCGGACAACGGTACTCCGTGACTTAAGTCGGTTTTTTTAGTTTCCCACAATAACTGATATTTGTATATATATTTGTGCAATTCTTTGACTCTCTCTTCCAATTTTTATTTGAAAATGGACACTAATCTTGAAAAATTAAAAAAGTATTTTCCTGCTCAGCCTCAAAATACGATTACAAAAATTTACCGTGCTAGATGTGCAAGATTGAGATTGTTAATGAATCATGGAATTCCTGAAGATATTCGGTGGTTGATTGAAGCAAATGTCCGATTATTAGGTGAGTCCTCTAACTCCTTCATTTCACATATGCCTGGAACAATTAAAAATACTTTTGCAAAGAAACGTCATGCAAAACGACTGAAAGTCTGTCATCAATGTGCTATATGGACTTGTAATACACAATATTGTTCTTTAGGAATGGTATCTATAAACCGTGAAGATAAAATACAATTCATTAAGGATGGCCTGAGTAAGGAGTCTTTAGATAATCTTCTATTGACTCTTGAGATGCATCCTAGTGGAGATGTGTATCATGCAATTCATGATTTATGGCCACTATTTCATAAAGAACATGATCGACTTAGTCTTGGGAATCTAACTAAAAAAGACCATGTTTGCCAGTTTTTAAGAAAACTGGATGGGAAGCCTATCCCTGACCCATAGAGGGTGTTTAAGCCGTTCTTGGACGTAAAACCAAGGGAAGATGTGAGCCACAATCATAACTACTTGTACATACACATGCTTTTTCAAAAGTAAATAAATAAATAAAGAGAGAGAGAGAGAGTGTGTGTGAGACTCCAGCTGGTCTACATATAGGTGATATGATTGTCTTTCTAATTTCTTATCTATAAAATCCTCTCTTCCTTCCTTTCATTTCTACTCAACCCATACATTCAACAAATACAGAAGTGTGTAGAAATGGCAAGTTCCTCAAGTCATCAAATAAGAAATATCTGTGTTTTTGGTGGATCTAGTCCTGGGAAAGAAAAGGAGTTTTTAGAATCAGCAAATCATCTTGGTCAGGTGCTAGCTGAGAGAAAGATTCATTTAGTGTATGGGGGAGGCAGTCTTGGGTTAATGGGAGGTGTGTCAATAGCTGCATTTTTAGGAGGTAGTCAAGTTTTGGGGGTCGTCCCTGAAGCTTTGGCACAAGGGGACATCATTGGAAAAACAATTGGAGAGGAACTTCAGGTCTCCACAATGTCAGCTCGAATGAATGCAATGTTTAACCATGCTGATGCCTTCATTGCTTTACCAGGTGGTCTAGGCACATTGGAAGAGATCTTTCATATTTCCTCTTGGGCTCAACTGCACATTCACCATAAACCCATAGGTTTGTTAAATGTTAATGGTTATTATGATAAGTTGTTGTCTTTTCTTGATCATGCTGTGGAACAGGAATTTCTAACATCTTCTGCACGACAAATCATAATCTCTGCTACTACTGCTGAACAATTGATTGACCAACTACAATCTTTCATTCCTGTGATTGATCCTTCCATGAGTCGCATAAATTGGTCATCTAAGGAAAGCCGTAAAAAGCTTAGATTGGATTTGAGCCTTCATTTGTGAATTTTTGTGTCTTTTGGTTTTATTATTATGTTTTGTTATTTCTTATTTTTGTTTCAGTGTGTTTCAGGTTTTGTCAGTGTTCGTTATTTCAGGTGATATCTTTTATACTCTATCTTTCTACCTTAGAACATTGAGGACAATGTCTCGTTTTGGTTGGGGGGAGAGGGTAGTAGTTGATAAAAAAAAAAATTGTTTTTCATTTCATAAAGCATGTGCATAATTGTTGTTACTAGGATGGCAGAGTAAAGGAGTTCTTTTGTTAAAGTGACTCTTGAGACGCATCTTAGTAACCATTCTTAACAAGGTCTATTATAATACTTCCTGAAATATTCAGGTTTACAAACTCTCGTATTGTTACCACTTAATTCTGCTCATATACTTATTTAACATGTATTCTTAAACCTTAATTTACACACACACACTTTAACATATGATTGTGGGTTGCATATTGGATTATTACATTATTTATGTTCTTTTGTTAAAGGTAACAACTAAGGGAAAGGGATTGTATATAATTAAAAAGAAAAAAAAAAAAAAAAAAAAAAAAAAAAAAAAAAAAAAAAAAAAAAAAAAAAAAAAAAAGAAAAAAAAAATGATGATAATAAAAATGTAGATAAGTTTGGTTTCGTAGCCTCCCTAACCTAAGCAATTAAGCCCGAAGGGGTGTTTTAACACCTAATACCCTAAAGTCAACTGACTTGGGAGCTATTGGCCCAACGCTTGTTACATGGGTTGAGGAGAAAAGCTTAAAGGAATCAAACATTGCACTATCTACATATCAGTATCTGCGACCCGAGTTACTAAGCTCGTAGGGGTGTCTTAACACCTAATGCCCTAATACCAACTGGTCTGGGAGTCATTAGCTGAAAGCTCATTACATGGGTTAAAGTAATTTTTGTGATATATTAAGCATAAAAGAAAGGTTTATTAATATCTTGTTAAGAGGTATTGAGCAGATATATAAATTTAATGAGAGTTGGTTTATCTAGATAGATTAATGGAAGTTGAATGATGAATACCTTGCTTTGTGGAATTTGAAAATTATTTTTTCTATTTTAACATTTTGATTACAAGAGACTAGTAATAAGCTGGTTAGGGGGTGTGATTAGTACTTAAAAGTGCATTTTTATCAAGGTTTTGTATCATCATTTTACACTTGAAGTATCAATAACTCCTTAACCAAAGCATGTTTTATAATAATATATCTAATAATATAAGATACCTTTAATTTGTAGTAAATGTTCATTTTAAATGCAGGCCTATCACATAAATGAAAAGATTGATTGATGAATTTAAGAACTGAAATTGAATGGACAAAGAGATGACCAAACTTAGAAAAGAAATGCCGATGCAATCCAAACCGGAACACTGTTCGGTAATTGGGTCATATCTGGAGCTGTAGATCTCAGATTTAGGTCTACTTTATATGGATGAAAAGGTAAGACATAGGCCTACAACTTTCATATGGAGCTCAAGATCTAAAAAGGCTATTTTTAAGTCCAAATTGTAGCAATAACAAAGAAGTCCGAATAAGTCTTCCAGCCCGAGCACTGTTTAGTGTTTAGCCCATATGTGGAGTTCTAGAAGTCCAAATGAGCTGATGTTTTTACACAAGAAATCGGAGACAATTTCCTACAACTTTCATGTTTTCAAGTGGCTCCAATTTTGATGTTATGAATGATGTGTTGGGCAGACAAGAGAAGATAAGGATTGTCACCAAGTCAAGAATTGGTCACCCACTCATCAATTAGTCATCAAATCAATAGTTCCCAATTTTGGCCTATAAATGGAGGCATTTGCCATGCATTTAGGCATCTTGGTCTCCAGATCAAGATCATGCTCTTGCTTTCTCTCTTTGTATTTTTTATATTGTTTATGCTTTGCTTTCATTAATATCAAGTTTATGCCTTTCATTTCCTTTCATTTACTTAGTTAACTTTTATCTTATTTATGTTCTTATTTTTTTTCTTTCTTTCATTATGTTTAGTTAAGTTTATTATGTCAAGGTGAAAAGGTTACACTAATGGTGTAAGAATAAGTATAGTATAAACTTAATATGGACTTTAATGTTTGTTACTAACATGTTTTGTATTTGTTATCTTGTTCACTCTTTAATACTTTGCTTGTTAAATGATTAATCTTGATTTATGTTATATAACACTTGATACAACAAATGCTTTGCACTTTCATAGCTCATAATGTATGGTATAATCGACATTCAGCTATGAAAGGAACTTGATTTGTTGTTAACATAAGTTATAATCATGAATGATTGACGAGATTTACAAGTATTAGCATTAATCGAATAAGATGACTAATGTAATCATGTTAACAAGCCATAATCAGATTGGAAGCTCCTTTGTGTGTGGTTTCCAATTGACTAATAAGATTTTATACTATACTTATTTGACATACCATTAGTGGAACCTCTAACCTTGGCATTTGTTATTATCATTGTTTAATCCTTACATTAATATTCCATCTCAAAGTTCTCATCTTCTTCTTCTTCTTCTTCTTCTTCTTCTTCTCCTTCTTTTTCTTTATTATTATTATTATTATTATTATTGTTGTTATTGTTGTTGTTATTATTATTGTTGTTGTTGTTGTTGTTGTTGTTATTATTATTATTGTTGTTGTTGTTGTTGTTGTTGTTGTTGTTGTTGTTTTGTTGTTGTATTATTGTTATCTATAATTTGTACAATTAACCTTCCTGTGGTTCGACCCCGGTCTTGCCGGGTTATTTATTACTTCGACATTCCTGCACTTGCAAGCAGACATTAATCTTTTAGTCGTGTTAATATACTCTTATCATTCAATTGGAAACCACACACAAAGGAGGTTCCAATCAAATTATAAATTGTTAACATGATTACATTGATTATCTTATTCGATTAATGCTAATATTAGTAAATGTTGTCAGATATTCATGGTTATAACTTATGTTAACAACAAATCAAGTTCCTTTCATAGCATAGGTGTCGGTTATAACATACAGTATGGGTTATGAAAGTGTCAAGTATTTGTTGTATCAAGTGTTATACAATATAAATCTAGATTAGTAATTTAACAGGTAAAGTATGGATGAGAACCTTCTACTTCGCATAAGACATATACTTGGGACTTGGTTCCTCTACCTCCTGGTAAGAGTGTTGTTGATTGTCGTTGGGTGTATAAGATCAACACTAATTTTCTAGGTCTATTGAGCAATACAAAGTTTGGTTGGTTGCAAAAGGGTATTCTCACTAGTATGGTGTGGATTATTAGGAGACATTTGCCCCTGTTGCAAAAATGACTACTATTCATACTCTTATTATTGTAGTTTCAATCCATCAATGACATATCTCATAACTTGATGTTAAAAATACCTTTTTGAATGAAGATCTTCAAGAAGAAGTTTACATAGCACTTCGTTCTAGTGTTTTGCATGACTTTAGGTTTGTTTATAAGCTCAAGAAAGTGTTATATAGTCTCAAACAAGCACCTCATACTTGGTTTGATAAATTTTCTATTATTATCTTATTTCTTGGATTTGTTTTTAGTAGTCATGATTCTACTCTTTTTATTAAGTGCACTGATGCATGTCGTATGATTCTACTCTTTTTATTAACTGCACTGATGTAAGTCATATCATTCTGTCTTTATATATTGATGATATAATTATTACTAGTGATGACATTGATGGTATCTTAGTTTTGAAGACAGAGTTGGCTAGATAGTTTGAAATGAAGGATTTGGGTTCTTTTCGATATTTCCTGGGTATTAAGGGAGTTACCTTCTTTCTCAATCAAAATATGTTGCAGATATTCTTGAGCGGGCTCGACTTACTGATAACAAGACTGTAGACACTTCCATTAAAGTTAACCCAAGGTACTTTGTTTTTTATGGTTTATCATTGGTAGATCTTACTTTGTACCATAATATTGTTGGGAGCTTGGTATATCTTACAATTACTCATTTAGATATTGCATTTATTGTTCATGTTGTTAGTTAGTTTGTTGCTTCTTATACTACTGTTCATTAGGTAATTGTTCTTCGTATTTTACGATATCTTCTGAGTATAGTTTTTTAAAGTCTTTTACTTTCATCCACCTCTTCATTGGAGCTATGTGTATATTTTGATACTAATCATGGTAGTGATCTCACAGATCACAAGTCTGTTACCGGGTTCTATATCTTTTTAGGTGATTCTCTAATTTCTTGGAAGAGTAAGAAACAATCTATTATTTCTCAATCATCCATCAAAGCAGAATATCATTCCATCACATCTATTACTAAAGAGATTTTTTGGTTACGTTGGTTACTTGCTGATATGAGAGTTTTCTTTTCTCATCCTACTCCTATGTATTGTGACAACCAAAGTTCTATTCAGATTACTCACAACTTAGTTTTTCATGAGCGAACTAAGCACATTGAGATCGATTGTCATCTTACTCATTATTGTCCCATACATGACACCATTACCTTGTCTTTTGTTTCTTCTTCCTTGTAAGATTTCTTTAATGAGGTGCATTCCATTTCTCGTTTTTGTTTTCTAGTTGGCAAACTCTCGATGCTTGTAACTACTACATCATGAGTTTGAAGGGAGATGTTAAATAATATTTATTTAGTCTTATTTATTAAAGGTAGAATATTATTTTCAGTTTAACCTATATATAATTTATTTGTATTTAGGTTAACTCTAAGCATTAATAATAAACACATTATTGAGAATTCTAGACTTCTTTTTATATTTGATCTGAATTATTTTAACAATACAAACCAAGTCATGTCCAAATTTGACCTTAAAAAAGTTTGCTAATAAGTTTTACGAGATCAGGAATATTTTTCAAACATATATCAGAATAAGCTAAAATTTTACAAGAAAATACTAAATACATGAAAATATATTTTGATAAATGTTCAGGTCAATAGAGTTTGGGAACATATTAGTTTAGAGGGTCAAAGTTGCTAGACAAATCTTATTAAATCTATTAAACTAGACCTTTGTGTATTATTTGGGACATATATGGAACTACATGAGGAATTTGTTGTGATTCATGTTGGGCTAAAAACTAGACATCTTAAGTTTTCCAACCATATATGGTAAGTCTAGTAATTCATCTAAACAAGAAAGAACGTATTTGAAGGCAAGACTGAAAATCTGAAAAGAATGTGGAAAAATTGGAGATTCAGGTTATATGGAAGAATTTAAGTGTGAAGACTTTGTTTTCATTATTCTATTTTATTTATTTGTTTATTTATTTTTGAATAATTATTTTTAATTTAGGTTTATTCTAGCCTATTAGATATTATTTAGGGGTTTATTCATTATTGGACTTATTTTAGTTAATTACTAGTTTAGGTCTTTTGTTTGTATGTAGAAAAAACAATCTTTCTTTGCAGGGATAAAGGTCGTACACGAGCTTATCAAAAATTAACTAGCTTCATGACATTATTCACATAATTAAAGTTCTTAGATGCAATGTTATATCTAGGTCCAAGTTTTTTTTTCCAATACCTTTAGTTCTTATATACAAGGTTATTTCTACATCAAGGTTTTATCAAACTTCATTTTTAACTTTTTAGGTTATTATCTACTTTGTTAGGATTTGCTCGATCATGTAATCAAAAGGTCTGAATCACAATGTTTAGGAAGAGCTACTTACAATGGACTTGGATCTAGATGATTTTAATTTATACCATGACAAGAAATTTTTGCACTTAGTCGATAAGAAAATTTATTTTTATTAATAAAATATATAACTAAAATATTTAGATTTTATGATAGGAAAATAATTAGACTATGAATCTGATGATGCTCCAAATCCAATATGTTTGGGAATAAGGTACTTTGTTCAACAGTTTCTATTCTCCATTTTTATAGAAATTACCCAACGATGCGTGCCTTCTAGTACCTATAAGAAGTCTTCTTTTTTTTTTTTTGAGATTTGAGGACCATCCGATGGTATAATCAATAACTTATAAGATAAAAATAAATAATAACTATATTAAAGAGTGATTAGTACTTAAAACTGTATTTTTATCAAGGTTATATATCATCATTTTGCACTTGAGGTATCAATAATTCTTTATCTAAAGCATGTTTTATAATAACAAGTGTGATAATATAAAATATCTTTAATTAATGGTAAATGTTTATTTTAAACACAAGCGTTTCACATAAATTAAAGGATTGATTGATGAATTTAACTATTGAAATTGAGAAGATAAAGAGAGGGCTGAGCTTAGAAAAGAGATGTTGGTTCAATACAAATTGGAACACCGTTTAGTTATTGGATATAACTGAAGCTATAGAACTTGTATTTAAATCTGGTTTATATGGATAGAAAGCTAAAATATAGGCCTAAAACTTTCATGAGGGTTCTAAGATTCAAAAGGACCGTTTTCAAGTTCAAATTGCAGCAACAAACAAAGAAGTTAGAATCTGTAATGTAGCCTAGACACTGTTCAATGTTCAGCCCATATTTTTAGTTCTAAAAGTCTAAAATACCTCATTCTTATTTTTTTGAAAATCTGAGACAATTTCCCAGAACTTTTATGAGACTTTCTGTCTAAATTTTGATGTTAGCAATGATATTTTCTATAGACGAGAAGATAAAGATTGCATCCAAGTCAAAAGGTGGTCACCCACTTAACAATTAGTCATCAAATCAATAGTTTTGAATTTTGGCCTGTAAAAGGAGACATTTACCATGCATTTAGGCATTTTGGTTTTCAGATCAAGATCATGTTCTTACTCTCTTTCTTTATATTTTTATAATGCTTAATTTTTTTTCATTAATCTCTTGTTTATGCCTTTTTATTTCCTTTACTATAATTATATAATCATGTTCTCGTCTTATTTATTTATGTTTCTCTTCTTCATTATGTTTAGATAAGTTTATTATGACAAGGTGAAAATATTTCATTAATGATGTTATGATAAATATAATATAAATTTAATATGGACTTCAATGATTATATCATAAACAACTTGCTATTAACATGTCTTATTATTTTTGTCATATTAATTCTTAATATCTTACTTGTTAAATGGTTAATCTAAATTTGTTTTGTATAACACTTGGTATAACAAATGCATGATACTTTCATAGCCAAACTGTATGGTATAACTTACATCTGTGCTATAAAAAAAAACTTGATTTGTTGTTAATATAAGTTAGTATCATGAATTTCTGATAATATTTAAAAGTTTGGTGTTATATAAATAAGATAATTAATATGATCATGTTAATAATTGATAATAAGCTATTAATGACAAATCATCCGATTAGAACCTACTTTGTGTGTGGTTTTTGACACGATCAAATTATTGATGTCTTCTTTTAAATGTAAGAGTTTCGAAATAATAAATAACTCAGCAAGACCAGGGTCAAACCATAGAGAGGTTAACTATATAAATTATAAATAATAACAATAATAACAACAACAATAACAATAACAATAAGAAAAATAAGAAAAATAAGAAGAGGACTTTGAGATTGTAAGATTAATGCAAGTATCAAACAATGATAAAAACAAATATCAAGGTTAGAGGATCCACTAATGATATTTCAAACAAATATAATATAAACTCGTTTTATTACTCAATTAGAAACCATACATAAAGGAGGTTCTAATCAGATTATAAATTGTTAACATAATTGTGTTAGTTATCTTATTCGAATAACGCTGTCAGGTTTTCATGATTATAACTTATGTTAATGACAAATGAAGTTCATTAACATAAGATATTCATGATTATAACTTATGTTAATGACAAATGAAGTTCATTTCAGAGCATAAGTGTCGGTTATACCATTCGATTAGGCTATGAAAATGGCATGTTTTTATGGTACCAAGTGTTATACAACATAAATCCAATAAACTATTTAACAAGCAAAGTATTAAGAGTGAACAAGATAACAAATACAAAACATGTTAGAATCAAACATTAAAGTCCATGTTAAGTTTACACTAAACTTTTTCTTACACCATTGGTGTAACCTTTTAACCTTGATATAATAAACTTAACTAAACATAATGAAAGAAGAAAAACATAAATAAACAAGATAAGAACATAAATAAGATATAAGTTAACTAAGTACAGGAAAGGAAATGAAAAGACATAAATAAGAGATTAATATAAGTGCTTGACCGCTTTTTATGATCGGCTTGTTTTAACTCATAAATGCATGAGTGTGCGATGTAGCAATTAACTCGGTAAGATCGAGGTCATATCCACAGAGAGCTAGATCTAGAAAATAAGCTAGGTAACAAAAAAAACTCAAGAGAAATTAAATTAATAATAACTTGGTTGAAAATAATTGATGGATTTGTTTTCAAAGATAAAAATGTGTAAATAGATTTTAAATGATAAGAAAATATAAGTCTTGGTCCAAATCAATTTTAATGGTGATGTATTGGTGATTCCTTCAAGATATATAAGATAACTCAACCTAATATCAATGATGGTGATATTAGACCGGAAGATATTACAATGAAGTTTAAAAGGATGAAGATTGATTATTGCTTAAGAATGAACAAGTACTTTCATATTAAGTAAGACATTGAATCAAGCAATCTCTATACCAAAACTAAAGTTTGTGCATAAAAATTCAAGATTATAACATTACCTAAATGGTTTCTAAAATTTCTTTGCAATAATAAATCATTCATGAAGAAAATGAGAAGATAAACATTAAGATTCATTCATATCTTAAAGAACTCACCTCAACCACCATCATCCTTGATTTGGATCCAAGAAAGAGATTAGCCAACCATGATTATATATAAGAACACTTGAATAAACATGAAATAACTTGAATAAAACTGAAATAATAAGTTTTACAAGCTAAAGAACCGAAATCTATAAAGAAGAACACAACACAATTTCAGTAAAAATTCGGACACAAATCTGATACTAACTTTGGATAGCAATTTAGACCCCCTTAGAAGCCTTTTCTCGAGATGTCTATTAGACACATATTTATAGGAAATTCGGTCACCTTTCGAAATCATTAAAGAACAGCTCATTTGGACACCTAAGTCAAAAGTTATGGGCAAAACACCGAAAGGTGTTATAAAAAATCAAATCAGGACAACTTTGCAACCACTTTGGTGCATGTTTTTCTTCCTCATTTATGAGTTGTCTCTTTCTTCTTTTTGACCCAAAATAATGTAACAATGTCCCCTCCAGCTTTCCATCCATATGCTTGCCTTCTTGGATCAATAGATTACCCAAAATAAATCAATTGTTATTTGTTGTGTGAACATGTAAGATCATGGATTGTGTTTGGGCTGATTTGAAGGTTGATTTGGGGTTGATTTGGGGTTGATTTGGGGCTGAATTTAAGCATCAAATAAGTATACAAATGTACCTATTATTTGGGCTAAGATTGACATTGAAACCTTGAGTGTTTAATGGTTGAAGTTTGCACACAACATAAGGCAAGTTTGGGCTCGAAATAGATCATATGATATTCTTTTCTAGAATTGGAATAGAATTGATTTTTGGAACAAATTTGGAGCACTTATTTGAACCAAGATTTGCTTCAATCTTCAACTAAATATTTCTTCAATTCTTTGTTCTGAATTTCGACATTGAATTTTCTGAATTAATTCATTTAAGCTCCAAAAACCTATCGAAACATTAAAAGAAACTTCATTACTAAAAAACACATCAATTATTATAAAAAAAACCAAATAAAAATAATAAATACATATGTAAAATAAGACACTTAATGACACTTTTGATGCACAATCAATAAGCAAAACTTAAGCTTTATAAAAATATAAAGAAAAAGAGGAAGAACATAATCTTGCTTTGAAAACCAAAATGCCTAAATACATGGAAAATGTCTCATTTTATAGGCCAAAATTTAAAACTATTGATTTGTTGACTAATTGTTGAGAGGGTGACCATCTCTTGACTTTAATACAATCCCTATCTTCTTGTCTGCAAAAAAAGTCATTGTTAACATCAAAATATAAACAGAAATGAAAGTTTTGGAAAATTGTCTCATATTTCCAACAAAATAAGAATAAGGTTATTTGAACGTCTAGAACTCGAGATATGGGCTGAAAAGTGAAGAGTGTCTAGGCTACAAGATAAATTCTGACTTCTCTATTATTGCTAAGATTTGGACTTCCAAACAGAAGAATTGAGTTGCATTCCATGAATGTTTTAGATCTATGTGTTGGCTTTCCATCCATATAGAGCAGACCCAAATCTAAGTTTTATAGCTCCAGATATGACCCAATGACTATACATTGTTCAAGTTTAGACTGAACCAGCATCTCTTTTCTAAGCTCCACCCTCTCTTTGTCTTCTCAATTTCAGTACTTGAACTCATCAATCAATCCTTTGAATTATGTGATAGACTTGCATCTAAGATGAATATTTACTATAAATTAAAGGTATCTTATAATATCAGACTTGTTATTATAAAACATGATTTCGTTAAGGAGTTATTAATACTTCAAGTGCATAATGCTAATATAAAACCTTATTAAAAATACACTTTTAATTCCTAATCACAACACCTAACCAGCTTATTACTAGTCCCTAGTAATCAAAGCGTTAAAATAGACATAATAATTTGCATGTTCCGTAAAGCAAGATATTCATTATTCAACTTTCATTAAATCTATCCAAGTAAATAAGCTCTCATTAAATTTATATATCTACTTCATACTTCTTAAATAAGATATTAATAAACCTTTCTTTTATGCTTGATATGTCAACACATAGTTATGAAGGTTTACTTGGAAGAAGATACAAATTTTATTCTAATGTTTAAGGTTAATTTTCTTGAGTTGAGATTATTATCTTCTCTTTTTTTTTTAATATATATCCATATAACTTTGTTATACCCTCACGCCGGGGTACGACATTGTGATGACCCTCAATTGATTTTAGGTTTTTTTTTTGTTTTGAGTAAAGGAGTCGCCACTTAGTATTTTGATCACTAGGAACCCTAATTGGTCTTTCAGAGATTCTAAAGCAAGGGAGTGGTTGCGTAAAGGGAAGGTATTGACACTCCTAGTGCGCCCTATCTAAGGTAAATTGCTTGGTGTTTGGTTTACATTATAATTATTATGGTGGTAGTGTTTTCTAATCCTATCTGTTTTTCTAGGTTTGATTCAAACTAAATTTATTAGGGTAGAAATCTAAGGAGATTTCTTGTGCTTCGAAAGCTTATTTTTCCCTTAGTATTTCAGGAGTTTGCGACTCGTAAATCGCAAAGAAGAGGGACAAAAATTTAGAAATCTAAAGCTCTTTAAAAAAAACCTATTTTTTTAGTGTTTTATACTCTCACAGCTTGTAAACCGTGGAGTAAAAACATTGAAATGTCCTCGATTATAATCAAGGCTTCTTTCAAGGATATGTGCGGATTTATTATTCCTAGAAAATTATTTTGGATATT
The DNA here is from genome assembly GCF_000495115.2 of Populus euphratica. Taxonomy (NCBI): domain Eukaryota; kingdom Viridiplantae; phylum Streptophyta; class Magnoliopsida; order Malpighiales; family Salicaceae; genus Populus; species Populus euphratica. The sequence goes on from NW_011500491.1 coordinate 59,540, forward strand.
TACCATTCAAGGTTTCTTTATCCAAATATTAACAGTAAATAATAACAAATTATTCTCAATAATATTTTAAATATTCAACCTTTAAAGATTTCTTAACCCAAACATTAGCGGTGAATAATAGATGAATTTCCCCTAATAAGATTTTTATATTTTTTGGAATATTGGCCAACACCCTTTGGAATTTTACAAACATGTTGGAAAATCCAGAAATGCAAGAAAATAATTTGTGTTTAAGAAATCCATGTGAAAATACATTTTCAAAACTTTCAATATTTTATATATATAAAAGAACATTTAAAAACATGTTAGGGTATTGGCTATATGCAATACATAAGAAAATATTTTTTGATATATATATATATTTGTCACATTGCGTCGAAAATCAAGTATTCTAAATATGAGATTGATATTTTTTTAGAACAAAAGAAAAATACAGACCTTGAAATAGATATGCTAGAAAATAAATCTCTCTCTTTCTTTTATTTTTTATTTAAAAAAATAGGTCCGGTGGGGTCACTTGCCCAAGCAAGTAACCCAGCTCGATACATATGGCTTAATGAAAGATGGTGAGTTTATTGTTCAAGTGAATTAAATTTAACTTGAACAGTAACACATGCAACCAAGAAATGCATGCAGAACTGAATAACAGACCTGGAGAAAAATGAAGGAGCTGCAGTGATGTTGAAGGCGTGCTGGCTGGTCTGTCCATGTTCATCTGTTCCAACTATTTTCCTTTTTGTTCTCTGCTTGCATCAGTCTCCTGCGTTCAGCTATGTGTCTTCGTCTCTTTCTCCTTTCTTCTCCTTGTTTTTTTCTCTTCGCTTTCCCTTCTTCTCTATTCTGCTTTCCTTTTCTTAAAAGGTTGTATTGAGACGGATGAAGACAACAGGTGCTAAAGCTTCTACGCTCAACCAATGGTTGCTGCTTCTGGGGATAGCAAAAGCGATGGCCACGTCAGTTTTGGTCTTTGTTTGTTTTCTCTCCTTCTACTGATGCTTTCTCTATAGATGATGAAGATGATGGCGATGAAGGCGTGTTATGCTGGTGGAGTTGCCGCCCTTGCCTCTGTGTTCTCCTTGCTTTTGTCAGTGTTGTTCTTATGATTTTCTCTGCCCTGCCTCTCTCTCGTTTCTTCTTGTCTTTCTTTTTCTCGTTTTTCCTCTCTATTTGCTGCTGAATTCCCCCTTTCTTCTCCTCCTCTCCTCCTTTTCTTCTTTATTTTTTCATCTTTCTCTTTTCCTTCTCTTATTGCCTGCCTCTCCGTGGAGATGATGGGGGAGATGGTGATGAAAGCCTGTTATGCTAGTTGAGTTCACGCCCCTACCTCTGTATTTTTTTTTGCTTCTAACAATATAGTTCTGCTCTTCTTTTTCCTTTCGTTCCTCTCATTTCTATCCTTTCTTCTTATCTGCCTCTTTTAGGTCAGTAGCTGAGGCTTCTATATAGCCTATACATGGCTTTATTTAGGAAACAAATATTACATTAACTCTAAGGTGTAATATCGGGTGAGTAGAAATAGAAAACCAAAATATTTGATTCTGATTCTGTGATCAGCAGTGATTTCTTTCCTAGTTAGAGGATGGTACGACTCTTTTCTTTCCTTCTATAAAGCCAGCTGCTCCCTTTAAAATGAGGCAATAAAAATATGGTTTATAGATAAAAGGAAAGATGATAATCGGGGTAGCTATGTAGAGAAAAAGGAAAGAAAGAATTGCAGACGAGGTGGCATTGTTTTCCTTTTCTAATCTAATTCCTATTCTTCAATTTCATCACCTGGTAAAATTTCTTCTAATTTTATCTTTAATCAACTCCTTTATTTTAACACCTTTTCCATTTGGTCCTTGGCCATAAAAAGGCTTCAAATTGGCCTGCAATTAGTCTTTAATCTTTAAGCATCTTGCAATTATGTCCCTGCAAACTTGGGCAAAAATCCTTCTCACGACAAGAATCCTTGCTTTCATACTAGATATTAAAATGGGAATATCTTGAGCCTTTGATATTGAAATCAAGTGATTCAAAAGCCTAAATTCATCTACATGTCTCGGACTACAACTTTGATGAAGGATTCAAAGTGAGATAAATTCATTTTGAATAACAGAATTGCAACCAAACTCGGTTGGAAACCTTCTCGCAATAGGATTCTATGTTTTCACTCTAGATTTCAAACAAGAATATCTTGAGCTTCTGATATCGAAATCAAGCGATTTAAAAGCCCAAATTTAACTACATGTCCGCGACTATAACTTTGATGAAGGAGTTGAATTGAGATAAAATCATTTTAAAGAACAGAATCTAGTAGTAATCTAGTTGGTCAAAAAGGTTCTTGATCTGATAATGCCAAGCATCCAAATCTGACTAAGAGTTTGCCCTAAGATCAGTGATCCTTAGGACCTGAAAAAAGTAAGTCAATTTCTCAACATGTCATGAGTGACAAAATATACCTAGGATGGTCATATATCGTATGAAACCGAGTCTGAATTAGAGCCTAAGTTGGAACAAAAAATTACGATAGTAGTAAAACTATTTTTTAATGCAAATTTTCGTGGATTTATCCAATCTTAAATACAAGATAACAAAGAAATGCATTTAGCATTATGAAGACCCCTAGTCAATCTAAAAAACCTGATGATTTTGGCAGCAATGGGAAGGATAAAGAGAGTAGAAAACAGCTCAAACAGGGTTTCGGAAGCAAATATGAGTTAAACTTCTACACTTAGTTTAAAAAAGGTATACAATGTCTCTATCATGTGAGGTCCAAAAATAAGTAACAACAAACTTAATATACAATACATCTTTAACCTATATAACGAGCTTTCGGCTAAGGACTCTCAGACTAGTTGGTTTTAGGCAATTAAGTGTCGAGACACCCCTATAAGCTTAACAACTCGGGTTGTAAATACTAATACATAGATAGTGTAATGTTTGATTCCCTTAAGCTTTTTTCCTTAACTCATATAACAAGCATTGAGCCAATAGCTCTCAAGTCAGTTGACTTTAGGGTATTAGGTGTTGAAACACCCATTCGGGCTTAATTGCTTAAGTTAAGGAGGCTATGAAACCAAATTTATCTACGTTTTTATTATTATCAATATTATCATTTTTTTTTTGCAAATTATATACTATCTCTTTCTCTTAGTTGTTATCTTTAACAAAAATACATAAATAATGTAATAATTTAATATGCAACCCACAATTATATGTCCTTCCAATAATAATAAAAATTTAAGGATTGAATGATAAAAAAAATATGATAAGAATATTAATTTGAATTTTCAATTATATTAAATTTTAACTAGTTGAGATGTTTTATTCGATAAATAAATGGTTTAACTATGTATTTTATTAGAGAGATGATTTAATGACCATTTAGATTACAATTTAATTATATTATCTTCCTAGTAATGAGTTACTTTCTTATGATTAGTATAAATCTTTTTTAAATAGAATTTTGATAAGTGAAAAGATTATCAATTTAAGTTTGTTAAAAAAAAACTAATGCTAATTATAAACTAAGATAAAAATAAAAATATTTATTTATTTAATCATTTTAAATTTAATAATAATATACATCAATGATAAAATATATTTTTTATATCTTGTATTATAATATTCCTCATCAACAGAACATGATATGTGAATTTTTATTTTATATTGAATAACACTGTCAAGTATTACTCCGATTTCTGTTTTATTTCGTCTCAGTCCTTCTATCTCAACTTACTTTATTTCTTCAATCCCAAAATAATAACCCGACATTATCGACAGAGCTCATTTTCTTCACTAAATTTAACCATGGTTAGCTGGCAGGTGTTAAATAAAATAACACCATAAGCAGCTTGTATTATAATAATTTGACAAAAAAGAAAACACATAACGCACTTCAAGATTCTGTTGGACTAGATAGAACCGTGAGCCCAAATGCAGCACAGGACAGGTTGTAACGTGGCAGGGAATGGACGGCCTTTGACGGTTAATACGGACCGTCGATTATGAATCAAGGCTATCTATACTCGGAATTGAAAGCTGGATGTAACGGAGAGCTGGAAAGGGTATTGGAGGCTGGGTTTGAAAGGGAGAGAGAGAGCATTCGTTTCGTTTTATTGAAGAAGAAGATACTGGTCGGCTATTCTTCGCAGATTCCAGTGTCAAATTTCTTGCACACTCTCTCTCTCTGGTTAACTAATTATTACTTAAAAATATATTTTTATCAAAATTTTATATTATTATTTTATACTTGAAGTATCAATAACTCCTTAACTAAGGATGTTTTATAATAATATATCTAATAATATAAGATACCTTTAATTTGTGATAAATGTTCATTTTAAATGCAGGCCTATCATATAAATAAAAGGATTGATTGATAAATTTAAGAACTGAAATTGAAAGGATAAAGAGATGGCCAAACTTAGAAAAAATATGTCGGTGCAATCCAAACCGGAACACTATTCGGTAATTGGGTCATATCTGGAGCTATAGATCTCAGATTTAGGTCTAATTTATATGGATGGAAAGGTAAGACATAGACCTACAAATTTCATATGGAGCCTAAGATCTAAAAAGGTCATTTTCAAATCCAAATTGTAGCAACAATAAAGAAGCCCGAATCTGTCCTCCAGCCCGAGCACTGTTCAGTATTTTTGCCATATCTGGAGTTTTAGAAGTGAAAATGAGCTGAATTTTTTACACAAGAAAGCTGAGACAATTGCCTACAACTTTCATGTTTTGAGTGGCTCTAATTTTGATGTTATCAATGACGTTTTGGGCAGACAAGAGAAGATAAGGATTGTCACCAAGTCAAGAGTTGGTCACCCACTCATCAATTAGTCATCAAATCAATAGTTCCTAATTTTGGCCTATAAAAGGAGGCATTTGTCATGCATTTAGGCATCTTGGTGTCCAGATCAAGATCATGCTCTTGCTTTCTCTCTTTGTATTTTTTGTAATGTTTATGCTTTGCTTTCATTAATATCAAGTTTATGCCTTTCATTTCATTAATATCAAGTTTATGTCTTTCAATTCCTTTCCTTTGCTTTGTTAACTCTTATTTTATTTATGTTCTTATTTTGTTTATTTATTTTTCTTTCTTTCATTATGTCTAGCTAAGTTTATTATGTCAAGGTGAAAAGGTTACACTAATGGTGTAAGAATAAGTATAGTGTAAACTTAATATGGACTTTAATGTTTGATACTAACATGTTTTGTATTTGTTATCTTGTTCACTCTTTAATACTTTGCTTGTTAAATGACTAATCTTGATTTATGTTGTATAACACTTGGTACAACAAATGCTTGACTCTTTCATAGCCCATACTATATGGTATAACCGACACCTGAGCTATGAAAGGAATTTGATTTGTTATTAACATAAGTTATAATCATGAATGCTTGACGAGATTTACAAGTATTAGCATTAATCGAATAAGATGACTAATGTAATCATGTGAACAATCTATAATCTAATTGGAACCTCCTTTGTGTGTGGTTTTCAATTGAATAATAAGAGTTTATACTATATTTGTTTGACATACCATTAGTGGATCCTCTAACCTTGACATTGTTTGCTATCATTATTTAATCCTTACATTAATTTTCCATCTAAAAGTTCTCATCAACTTTTCTTCTTCTTTTTCTTCTTATTTATTATTGTTGTTGTTATTATTACTGTTACTATTACTACTACTACTAGAATTATTAGTATTATTATTGCTACTATTATTATTGTTGTTGTTATTGTTACTATTGTTGTTGTTTATAATTTGTACAATTAACCTCCTTGTGATTCGACCCCGGTCTTGCCAAGTTATTTATTACTTCGACACTCCTACACTTGGGAGAAGACATCAATCTTTTAGTCGTGTCAAGTTTTTGGCGTCGTTGCTGGGGAGGTAAGTTCTTGTACAAATTATAGTATTTATTTTATTTTCTCTTTGCACTTTTCTTGTATATAACTTTGTTTCTTTTGTTTTGTTTCTTTTTATTTTTTTTTCTTCCTCCTTTTTTTGCTTTCTTCTTCTTTTTATTTTATTCCTACACGTGCATGAGAGTGCGGTCACGTACATCAAGTGGTAGACTTTGTAGGGTATCTTCATCATTTTCAGAAGATATGACCGAAGAAGATAATCAATCACTTTATAATGAGAATAATAAGAATAACCGTGCTAGAACACTTAGAGACCACATGAATCCCACAAGAACAAGTGCACCATCATGCATAGCTTTTCCTCTCGATGCATCTCATTTTAATTTTAAATCAGATATTATTCAACTTTTACCTTCTTTTCATGGCTTAGAATTGGAAAATCCATACTTGCATTTAAGGGAATTTGAGGAGGTCTGCAACACATATAATAATTTAAATTGTAGCATGAACACCATCAGATTAAAGCTTTTTCCTTTTTCATTAAAAGATAAAGCTAAAACATGGCTACAAAATTTAAGACCAGGATCCATTCGTGCTTGGAATGAAATGCAACAACAATTTTTAAAGAAGTTTTTCCCATCTCATAAAACAAACTCTTTCAAAAGACAAATCATCACTTTCACTCAAAAACCAGGAGAAACATTTTACCAATGTTGGGATAGGTATCGAGACTTGCTTAGTACTTGCCCTCATCATGGTTTTGAAACATGGAGATTGGTTTCACTTTTTTATGAAGGGTTAACACCTAGAGATAGGCAAATGGTTGAATTGATGTGCAATGGAACTTTTGAAGATAAATATCCTGATGAAGCAATGGAGTACTTAGACTTGTTAGCTGAAAATGCTCAAAATTGGGACACCACGGGTACTTATAAGGCATCGAGTAAAACTCAACCTCATACATCTGGTGGAGGTATGTACAACCTTAGGAAAGATCATGACCTTCAAGCCAAGTTTGCATCTTTAGCTAGAAAAGTCGAGGCACTAGAATTGAAAAAGAGTGGTCAATTAAAATCTATTGAAAACATTGTATGTCAAATCTGTGAAACAAATGAATACTCAACCAACGATTGTCCAACCTTGCCTTCTTTTAAGGAATGTCTCCATGAACAAGCTCATGCTTTAAATAGTTTCTAAAGGGCCAACCACAACCCATACTCACAAACATACAACCCTGGTTGGAGAAATCACCCAAACTTTAGTTGGAAGAGTGAGAACAACAATGCACAAACTTCACAACCACCGTTTCAAGCACACCACAATTTCTAAAATTCTCATGGATATGCACCTCCTTATGCTCCACCTCCTAGAAGAAATCTTGAGGAAACATTGCATGCATTCATTGAAAAGCGAGAGACAATCAATATTTAACTTGCTCAAAACATGACAAATTTTAAAGATACTCTTGTAAAATTAACATCTGCTCTCAGTTTTCAAGAGCAAGGTAAGTTTCCATCTCAACCACAGCAAAATCCCAGGGAGCAATACAAAGCAAATGCAAGTAGTTCTGAAAGTCAACACATGGATGAAGTCAAATCAGTCATCACTCCTTGTAGTGGTAAGGTTATTCAAAAACCAATTCTTGAACCTTGTGAGGAAGATGATGAGTCAATCTCTAAGGGTAAGGAAGGGGTTGAATCTGAACATTGCAAAGAAAAGACTGATTCCCCTCCAGCACTTCCATTTTCTCATGCCATGACCAATCAGGAAGAAGTCAAGGATGAAAAAGGCACCGAAAATGTTGATGCAGATCTTTTATCAAAAGTGACAACAGATTCGACACCCAACATCATACCAATCGATGATTACTTTCCTAATGAATCTCTACTTTCTCTTAGTTCAATGCCTTGGTTTGCTAAAAATATCAATTTTCTTGCTTTAGGATTTTTGCCAGCTCACTAGAGTACTGAAGACAAAAGAAAATTTTTGAGCGACATGCAAAAATTTTATTGGGATGACCCTTACTTATTCAATTATTGTCCTGATCAAATATTTCAAAGATGCATTCCCGACAATGAGGTAAGTAATGTCATTAAATTTTGTCACTCTAAGGCACGTGGGGATCATTTCTTGTAAAAAAAAAAGGACTGTAGAAATCTTACAAAGTGGATTTTACTAGCCCACCATATTCATGGAATCACATGCATTCTGCAAAACCAATGAAAATTGTCAAAAGGTGGGATTTATTTCAAAACACAGAGAGTCTTTAGATAATCTTCTATTGACTCTTAAGTCTCATCATAGTTGAGATAAGCATCGTGCAATTCATGACTTATGAACCCATTTTCATAAAGAACATGATCAACTTAGTCTTGGAAATTTGACTAAAAAAGACCTTGTTTGCCAGTTTTTAAGAAAACTGAATGGGAAGCCTATCCCCGACCCATAGAGGGCGTTTAAGCCGTTCTTGAACGTAAAACCAAGGGAAGATGTAAGCCACAATAACAACTACCTGTACATACACATGCTTTTTCAAAAGTAAATAAATAAATAAATAAAAAGAGAGAGAAAGTGTGTGAGACTCCAGCTGGCCTACATATAAAAGAGTGTGAGACTCTAGTTGGCTTACACATAGGTGGTATGATTGCCCTTTTAATTTCTCATCTATAAAATCCTCTCTTCCTTCCTTTCATTTCTACTCAACCCATACATTCATAAAATATAGAAGTGTGTAAAAATGGCAAGTTCCTCAGGTCATCAAATAAAAAGTATTTGTGTTTTTGGTGGATCTAGTCCTGGGAAAGAAAAAGTAGTTTTTAGAATCAGCAAATCATCTTGGTCAGGTGCTAGTTGAGAGAAAGATTCATTTAGTGTATGGGGGAGGCAGTCTTGGGTTAATGGGAGGTGTGTCAATAGCTGCATTTTTAGGAGGTAGTCAAGTTTTGGGGGTCGTCCCCGAAGCTTTAGCACAAGGGGACATCATTGGAAAAACAATTGGAGAGGAACTTCAGGTCTCTACAATGTCGGCTCGAATGAATGCAATGTTTAACCATGCTGATGCCTTCATTGCTTTACCAGGTGGTCTAGGCACATCTTCTATACTCTATCTTTCTACCTTTAAACGTTGAGGTTAATGTCTCGTTTTAGTTGGGGGGAGAGGGTAATAGCTAAAAAAAAAATTATGTTTTCTATTTCATAAAGCATGTGCAAAATTGTTGTTACTATGATGGTAGAGTAAGAGGAACTTTTTTATTACTCTTGAGACGCATCTTAGTAATCATTCGTAACAAGATCTATCATAATATTTCTTGAAATATTTAGATTTACAAACTCTCGCATTGTTATCACTTAATTCTGCTCATATACTTATTTAACATGTATTCTTAAACCTTAATTTACACACACACACACACACTTTAACATATGATTGTGGGTTATATTGGATTATTACATTATTTATGTTCTTTTGTTAAAGGTAACAACTAAGGGAAAGGGATTATATATAATTAAAAAAAAAAAAAGAAAAACAGGAAAGAGATTGTATATAATTAAAAGAAAAGAAAAAAAAAGAAAAAAAAATGATAATAATAAAAATATAGATAAGTTTGGTTTCGTAGTCTCTCTAACCTAAGCAATTAAGCCCGAGGGGGTGTTTTAACACCTAATATCCTAAAGTCAACTGACTTGGGAGCTATTGACCCAACGTTTGTTACATGGGTTGAGGAGAAAAGCTTAAGGGAATCAAACATTGCATTATCTACATATCAGTATCTGCGACCCGAGTTACTAAGCTCGTAGCGGTGTCTTAACACCTAATGCTCTAAGACCAACTGGTCTGGAAGTCATTAGCTGAAAGCTCGTTACATGGGTTAAAGATGCATGATGTTTTTAAATTATATGTATAATATTTAAAAAAAAACAAAAAAAAAGACAAAAATAATAATCTCAACCCAAGGAAGTTAACCTTAAACATTAGAACAAGAATTTTGTTTTCTTCCAAGAAAAGCCCCATAATTATGTGTTGATACATTGAGCACAAAAAAAAGGTTTATGGATATCTTGTAAAGAGGTATTGAACAGGTAACGAGTGTTTGTTTATCTGGATAGATTAATGGAAGTTAAATGATGAATACCTTGCTTTGTGGAATTTGTAAATTATTTTTCTATTTTAACGCTTTGATTACTAGGGACTAGTAAGAAGCTGGTTGGGGGGTGTGATTAGTACTTAAAAATGCATTTTTATCAAGGTTTTATATCATCATTTTGCACTTGAAATATCAATAACTCCTTAACTAAAGCATGTTTTATAAACATATTTCTAATAATATAAGATACCTTTAATTTATGGCAAATGTTCATTTTAAATGCAGGCCTATCACATAAATGAAAAGATTGATTGATGAATTTAAGAACTGAAATTGAAAGGATAAAGAGATGGCCAAACTTAGAAAAGAAATGTCGGTGCAATCCAAATCGGAACACTGTTCAGTAATTGGGTCATATCTAGAGCTATAAATCTCAGAATTAGGTCTACTTTATATGGATGGAAAGGTAAGACATAGGCCTACAACTTTCATATGGAGCCTAAGATCTAAAAAGGCCATTTTCAAGTCCAAATTGTAGCAACAACAAAGAAGCCCAAATCTATCCTCCAGCCCGAGCACTGTTCAGTATTTTGGCCATATCTGGAGTTCTAGAAGTCCAGATGAGCTGAATTTTTTACACAAGAAAGCTGAGAAAAGTTTCTACAACTTTCATGTTTTCAAGTGACTCCAAGTTTGACATAATCAATGATGTTTGACGAGATTTACAAGTATTAGCATTAATCGAATAAGATGACTAATGTAATTATGTTAACAATCTATAATCTAATTGGAACCTCCTTTGTGTGTGGTTTCCAATTGAATAATAAGAGTTTATACTATACTTGTTTGACATACCATTAGTGGATCCTCTAACCTTGACATTGTTTGTTATCGTTATTTAATCCTTACGTTAATTTTCTATCTCAAAGTTCTCATCAACTCTTCTTGTTCTTGTTCTTCTTTTTCTTTATTATTGTTGTTGTTGTTATTATTATTATTATTATTATTGTTATTACTATTGTTGTTGTTGTTGTATTATTGCTATTTGTAATTTGTACAATTATCCTCCCTGTGGTTCGACCCCAGTCTTGCCGGGTTATTTATTACTTCGACACTCCTGCACTTGGGAGAAGACATCAATCTTTTAGTCGTGTCGTGTGTGGTTTCCAATTCAATAATAAGAGTTTATACTATACTTGTTTGACATACCATTAGTGGATCCTCTAACCTTGACATTGTTTGTTATCATTATTTAATCCTTACGTTAATTTTCCATCTAAAAGTTCTCATCAACTTTTCTTCTTCTTCTTCTTCTTCTTCTTGTTTTTTTTTTTATTATTGTTGTTATTATTATTATTATTACTACTATTACTACTACTACAACTACTAGTATTATTAGTATTATTATTGCTACTATTATTATTGTTGTTGTTATTGTTACTATTGTTGTTGTTTATCATTGTTGTTTATAATTTGTACAATTAACCTCCTTGTGGTTCGACCCCGGTCTTGCCGGGTTATTTATTACTTCGACACTCCTGCGCTTGGAAGAAGACATCAATCTTTTAGTCGTGTCACTAACCAATCATGGGATTTTGAATGGGATTGAAGAGAACTGGATAAATGTCGAGGATCTATAACTTTTAAGGAGACAAAAGAGTTTTAGGTGTGTCATTCAGAAAATGTAATCTGAATTTGTAGAAGTGTTACGTGGTTGAACCTCAAAACACAATTAATAACCATAAAGTATCTGTCTGAAAATAAAAGTTTAAAAATATTTATTAAATGAGTATATAAGCAGAATTAATTAATAACAATACAAGAGTTTGTAAACCTTAATATTTCAAGAAATATTCTGATAGATCTTGTTATGAATATTTACTAAGATGCATTTCAATGGTTACTTTAACAAATGAACTCTTTTATTCTGTCATCCTAGTAACAATAGTTTTACAAATGGTTTATAAAATAGAAAACATAGTTAGTTTTTTTTTAAGGTATTAACTACTGCCCTTTCCCCTTAACCAAAATAAGACATTGATCTCAATATCCTAAGGTAGAAAGATAGAGTATAGAAGATATCACCTAAAATAGCGAACACTGATAAACCTGAAATGCACTTAAACAAATATAAGAAATAACAAAACAAAATAATATGCTATTAATAAAACCAAAAGACACAAGGATTTACAAATGAAGGCTCAAATCCAATCTAAGCTTTTTACAATTTTTCTTAGTTGACTGGTTTATGCGATTCATGAAAAGATCAATTACAGGGATGAAATATTGTAGTTGGTCAATCAATTGTTCAGCAGTAGCATCAGAGATTAAGATTTATCATGCCAAAAATGTTAGAAATTCCTGTTCCACAACACGATCAAGAAAAGACAACAAATTATCTTAAAAACCATTAACATTTAAGAAACCTATAGGTTTATGGTGAATATGCACTTTGATACGACCAAAATATTGATGTCTTCTCCAAAGTGTAGGAGTGTCGAAGTAATAAATAACTCGGCAAAACTGAGGTCGAATCACAGGGAGGTTAATTCTATAAATTATAAATAACAACGACAATAACAACAACAACAATATTAATAGTAGTAGTAGTAATTATAGTAACAACAACAACAACAACAATAATAAGTTAAAGAGAACTTTAAGATTATAAGATTAATGTGAGAATTAAACAATGATATAAAACAAATGTCAAGGTTTGAGGATTCACTAATGGTATTTCAAACAAGTATAATATAAACTCTTTTTATTACTCAATTGGAAACCACACACAAAGGTAGGGGTGAGCAAAAAAACCGATAAACTGAGAAAACCGAGAAAACCGGAAAAAAAAATAACCGAAAAAACTGAACCGAAAAAAAAAACCGAGTTAACCGATTAAAAAATCACAAAAAAATTCTGGTTCGGTTCGATTTTGGTTTCTAAAATCTAAAACCGATTAAACCGAACCGAACCGAACCGATTCAACCAGATCAATCCTTAAAAAAATAACTATAAATAGAATATTTTTTCTAACCCTAAACCTAAAACTTAAACTTTGCTCTCTATATTCCCTGCACATAAAAGCAGTCGTCCTCCCCTTCTCTATGCATCCCTCCTCCTTGATTAAAAGCAGCCATCCTCCCTTTCTCTATGCATCCCTCCTCCTTGATTGGAGAAGGAGATTGAGATGGTGCTGCATTCCCTACGCCCAAGATCAGCCACCACTTCCTTCTTTATGCATCCCTCCCCTCACCCTCCCTTTCTCTCTGCATCTCTCCCCTCCCCTTCTCTATGCATCTCTCCTCTTTGACTGAGATGGTGTAGCTAGGTTGGATCGATCGCCATTAAGAGTAAGTTTAAGGTTTTTTCTTTGCAGGTGTGTGGTGGTGGCTCCAAAACGAAGTGGAGGGAAGATTGAAAAGGAAAAAAAAGATAATTTTTTAAACTAGCGTGTAAGGGTTTGGCCCTTCCTTTTTTATTTGTTCCTCTTTTTCAAATAATAATGTTTTGATTATTTCACATTTTAATAATAGATATCTTTTGATATTTTCTTTATATTTTTTGTTTTCCAGTCAAATGACTTTTGTTCTATCCTTTTGTTTCGTGTATCTTTTTGTAAAGTTTAATTTTTATACAAAGATCGAACAAAAAAAAAATTGGGGTTGAATTTCTGGATATCATGCATGCCCAATTAATTTAAAAAAGAACCATACCTGTTGAGAAAGAAAAAATTTCTCAGAAAATACACAAAAAAGACAAATCTGTAAAATTAGAAATAAAACAAAAATAAAATCCCTGAAAAAATATAATTAGTGAAAAAACTCAGAAATAATTTTCGGTTTATATTGGTTTGGAAGGAAAAAAAACCAAACCAGACCGAACCGAATATGGTCGGTTTGAACCAGTTTTCGGTTCGGTTCGGTTCAAAAACTTGAAAAAAAATAATTTCGGTTCAATTACTTATTTTAGCCCAAAACCGAACCGAACCGAAAATGCTCAGCCTTACACAAAGGAGGTTCCAATCGGATTATAAATGGTTAACATGATTATATTAGTTATCTTATTTGAATAGTGTTAATACTTGAGGTATTTATGATTATAACTTATTTTAATAACAAATCAAGTTCCTTTCATAGTACAAATGTCGGTTACACCATACAGTTGGGCTATTAAAGTACCAAGTAATTGTTGTATCAAGTATTATGCAACATAAATCTAGATTTACCATTTAACAAGTAAAGTATTAAGAGTGAATAAGATAACAAATACAATACATGTTAGTATCAAACATTAAAGTCCATGTTGAGTTTACACTATATTTATTCTTACACCATTAGTGTAACCTTTTCACCTTGACATAATAAACTTAACTAAACATAATAAAAGAGAGAAAATAAATAAATAAGATAAGAATATAAATAAGATAAAAGTTAACTAAGTAAAGGAAAGGAAATGAGAAGCATAAACAAGATATTAATATAAGTAAAACTTAAGCATTACAATAAGAAAAGAGCAAGAACATGATCTTGATCTGAAAACTAAGATACCTAAATACATGGAAAATATCTTCTTTTATAGGCCAAAATTAGAAACTATTGATTTGTTGACTAATTGTTGAGTGGGTGGCCACATCTTGATTTAGTGATAATCCTTATCTTCTTTTCTGAACAAAATCTCATTAATAACGTTGGAATTTGAATCAACCTTACCATAAAAGTTATAGGAAATTATCTTAGCTTTTCAAGAAAAACAATTAAGATCATTTAGACTTCTAAAACTCAATATATGGGCTAAATACTGAACAATGTCTAGGCTGCAAGACAGATTCATACTTCTCATTTGATGCTAAGAATTGGATTTTCAACTGGTAGAATTGAGTTCTGCAATAATCATGAAAGTTTTAGGCTTATGTCTTAGCTTTCCATTCATCTAAAGCAGACCCAAATCCAAGTTTTACAACTCCAGATATGACCCAATAATTGAATAGTGTTCTAGTTTGGATTTAACCAACATCACTTTTCTGAGCTTTACCCTTTCTTTATCTTCTTAATTTTAGTAGTTAAACTCATTAATCAATCCTTTGATTTATATGGTAGGCTTGTATTTAAGCTAAACATTTACCATAAATTAAAGATATCTTATAGTGTTAGACTTGTTATTATAAAACATGTTTTAGTTAAAGAGTTATTGATATTTCAAGTGCAAGATACTGATATAAAACCTTGATAAAAATACACTTTTAAGTACTAATAACTAAGTCTAGCCCTTTCTTTGTCTTCTTAATTTAATAGTTAAACTCATCAATCAATTCTTTCATTTATGTGATAGGCTTGCATTTAAGATGAACATTATTATAAATTAAAAGTATCTTATATTTATTGGATATGTTATTATAAAACATGCTCTAGTTAAAGAGTTATTGATATTTTAAGTGCAAAATGATGATATAAAACCTTGATAAAAATATACTTTTAAGTACTAATCAATCATCATCATCATCATCATTAGTATTTATAATTTATATAGTTAATCTCCCTATGGTTCTACCCCGGTCTTGCAGGATTATTTATTACTTCGACATTTTTATACTTAGAAGAAGATATCAATATTTTGGTTATGTCAAAGAGCATTAAGTTTCAAGAACTAAAGTGTTTGTTCTTATTTTGATGTAATAAATATTCTAGTGCTTAAAATAATTTATCTGTTTTGAATAAATTTTTTTAACCCTTTACCTAAATAGCCTGAGTGGTATTTATATCATTTAGATCCAATAATCCTCTCTATTATGGAAGGGTAAAGGCATATGTTTCAACCATAATATTAATAGGGATTAGACATCCTTAATATAACCAGTTAATGGAGTATAAATATCCATATTATTATTATTAATGAGAAACAAATATCTTGGATGTTAATGTCAATGAGAGACAAATATACTTACTATTAACTTCCGTAATGGTTTATCAACAGAATAAATATTATGATTTCTTCTCGTCCTTTAAGGATCTCTAAATATAAAAATGAATCCTTGCTAGCTGGTGCATGTCAAGGGCCTTCCATGGCACTGGTACAGAACTTGGCCAAATCCATGTCAATATAGGTTCGCCCCAAGACAGGTCATTTTGTACTTGGATTTAGCTTTTGGTCGAGTCCATACTAAGTTGGGTATGCCCAGGGGCAAGTCCCCTTAGAATTTAGGCTCAGCGATTGTGTAACAGCCCGGCCCAACATGCTGTATATTGTTCACTTTAGCTCAGCCCAACCTAGCTTTCACGCCTCACGGTTTTGTTTTTGGCAGCCCATAGGCCCTAAAACATATACTCTAGTATGGTGGGTCCCACCCCTCTCGTATACTGTCCGTTTTGGGCCTCCCAGTCCACCCATTCCAAAGACTTTCACCCAAGTCTCCCTCACAGTTTTAAACACATACATCATGTTTGTGACCAGCACTATTAATAAGGCCAACAACCAACTCCTCACCCGCTAATCTGGGATCTTACAATCCACCCCCCTTAAGGAGCTTGACGACTTCGTCGACACCATTTAACAGTCAGTAAGGTCAACTCTGATACCAAATGTAATAGCCCCGCCCAACATGCTGTATATTATCCGCTTTATCTTAGCCCAACTCGGCTTCCACACCTCACGGTTTTGTTTCTGGTAGCCTAAAGGCCCCAAAATGCATACTCCAGTGTGGTGGGCCCTACCCCTATTGTATACTGTCTGTTTTGGGTCTTCCAATCCACCCGTTCCCAAGGCTTCTACCCAAATCCCCCTTACAATTTTAAACGCATACAACATGTTATCAACCAGCACTATTAATAAAACCAACAACCAACTCTTCATATGCCAATATGAGATCTTGCAGATTGGCTACACCTATACCAAGTTGGCTCCTCCCCTATGGCATTTCCCTCTTGGCACTTTGGCTTAGTGCCTGGTCGAACCTATGCCAAGCTGGGCTCGCCCCAACCGTCTTCTTTTAATGAGGGGTTTAACCCTAGCCTTCTCTATGAAGAATGAACTCCTTGGTTCATCAGAATCCATTTTCCTTGTGGAAGCTTTAGTGAATTAAGGTTTTTTTTTTTTTATTGGGTTACAATATTGCAAAAGTTTTTTGAAATTGACTTTAACTTGAGAATTGCTTTTTTATCAATATGAAAGAGCTAGGATTCCTTATAGTACTTTACTAGTTATATGAAAAATAAATCAATTTAATATATATATATATATATATATTTGTTTGCCACAACTTTTTTCTCTTTTGTTCTTTTCATGTATTTTACCTCGCTAATGATTTTTTCTACGTGCTACTTTATCACTCCCTTTGATGATATTTTTCAACTAATTTATTGTGCTCAAAATATAGTTTTCCTTATAAGTTACACAATTTTCAGTTAAAATTGTGTGGTTATACACATAAAATTATTCCTTTAAAATTATACACATAAAATCATATATTAATTTATTCAATGTTTCATTCCATTTTTTTTCTTTTTTCTAAATATTTTCTCCCTAATTTACAAAAATTATTCCTTTAAAAAAATCATTTTGCTGGACTGGAAAGTTTATGTGATTTATAACTAAACTACTATTTAGCGTATTGATTTATTATTTTTTAATATGAAATCTAAGTAAATTCACTAGGAATTTTTCATCTAAGTCTTAATAATTTATTTTCCTTCTAATTTATCTTATTTAAAAAAAATAAGGATGATCTTATTTAACACTAATTTACTAATTTTTATGGCAGGAGGTTTATATTTTCCTACCCTATAAAACTTCATACGTGAAATTTTAATTAGTGCTTGAGAAGGTGTTTGGATATACTTATGCGGCTGCGGTTGAAAGGAAAGCAGTGTAACACATGTTTGGTTAACCACGAACCATAATTGTTTTTTACGTTAGTCCTAGTTCAAACTGTGGTTGAATTACAAAAAGTGAAAAGCAGTTACGCATTACTTTTCATGCATTTCTCCTCTCTCATCACCAACAATTTGCAATTAATTTGCCAACTGTCCTCACCCAATTTCCCAACAATCAGAAAAACCCAACAAATTATTCACAGAAGGTTGTAGATCAATGTTACCATTAATCTAAACTCCCATTTTCAACCTTCCCCATATTGTTCCTTCATGTGTTTTACCTCTCTCACCACCAACACTTTTCTAGTAACCACGGTCAATTACGGTCCTTTACCTCACAAATTTTTTTGTTACAGTTACAGATCAATGTTAGCATTGATGAACTAAACCCCATTTTCCTTCCTCAAACTGTTCTCCTCTCTTCTCTCCTACTACAACCTCGTTCTATTTTTCCCTAAAACCACCAACGCACAGGACGACGCCAGAGCAAGCTTCTTCCCCTCTATCCTTTATTTCCAAATGAAGATCAAAAACACAAACCTTCACCGATTTGTCCCTCTATTGTTACAATTGCAAAAAAACCCAAGAGATTCGTGTTGGGAAAGGTCCACGAGCGAGACACCCGTAAGTACTGTGTGTTCCTCTTGTCAATTTTGTTTAACATGTTGCTCTAAAACTAATTTCTGTAATGGGTCTCTATTGTTTTTGTTTTTTCAGAATAAAGGTGCAGCACCATGGTGGTTTGCAGAACAAAGAGAGAGACTGAGGTAAGTTCCTACCTTATCTCCATCTTCATTTTCACTTTTTTGGATGAAAAATTGCATGTTTGTGCTGCTGCATGCTCGATTACTGTTAACACTGCAATTGTTGAATTGATTTATAAATTTCATTGTTGTTGCTGCTTGTGTTCTATTTAATGTGCCTTTATTAAATTTTTTGAATTTATAGCAAATTTCATTACTTCTTCTGCTTGTCTTTTGCTTTACATATGTTTTTAATTTTTTTATTTGAAAACCTGCATTTCTATGATGCTTTTGTGTACTATGTTTGTTACCCATGTTAATTTTGTAGTAATTGTAGCTCAAAATCTAATTTATGTTCTGGATCTCTATTGTATCTGTTTGTAAGACAAAGCTATAGAACCGTGCTGGTTTGGATACCTAAAGTGATAGACTGAGGTAAGTTCCTACCTTATCTCTATCTTCATTTTCATTTTTTTAAATGAAAAATTACAAGTTTGTGTACCTGCATAATCAATTACTGTGTGTTCTGCAATTGACAAATTTCATGGCTGTTGCTGATTGTCTTTTATTTACTATACCTTCATCAATTGTTTTGAATTTAGAAAAATCTAATTGCTTCTATATACTGCTTATCTGCTATTATTCTTTGTTTAAAACTAGTTTTGTTTTTGATGTCTACTACCAGTGTTGCTACTGGATTATTTGCTTACTGGAAATAATGTGATGCTTTGAAATTTCATTTATGTGTTGTTCTTTATGGTCTGATATGTTTACTATGCACATTGATGTTGTTTCTATTTGAACAATCATAGATTTCTTTAATGTACATGTGTTTGTTGAAACCGTAATGAGTACCCTGTTAGCACGTCATGTAGGATTACTTTTATTTCTACTTGTGTAGTCAAAATAAGAATTTTGAGTTTCCTTTTGTGTGTTTGCATGCTGTGAAAGAAAGGTGGGTTACTTTGAATGTAGAAATAAATTATGTTCTATTTGTTTTCCCCCTTCTGTTTTTAGCTTCCATACAACATGATGACAATGAAGTGTTGCTTGATAATTCAAATATTATATGATAGCTAAAAATGAGTTTTCTAAACAGTTGAAAATTAATAGGTTTCAATTAGTTTTCATTACAAATTAACGGGAACATTCTCATTCAAATACATGCATGGTTAATGTTTGTTGCTAACCATACAGCTTTTGTAAATACTAAACAGTGTGTTTTATTATTGTTTTAGTCCACGGTTTATATATGTACCATAATGTAATTGATATCATTGATTGATTTCAAACTTTTGTTAAATGTGTTAAAAGATATCATAGAAGTTCTTGAATCTTTTGATAAGGTTGCTTGGACAAAGAAAATATTGCATATATTTTGTGATATATGCATTAAGGCAATTGATATGGGACTGAGACCTAATACTCATTTTGATAAAACGGGGTGGAAATTTCTTATAACATCATTCAAAGAACAAACTGGCCATGCATTCACTAAAACATCATTGAAAAACAAACGGGATGGATGCAAAAAGGATTGGAGGATATGGAATAAGTTGGTTTTTGAAACTGGAGTTGGCTGGAATAGTGAATTAGGCACAATTTCAGCTAGCGATGAGTGGTGGAAACAAAAAATTCAATTACATTCCTTATCATCTAATAATTTCTTTTATTGTTGTCAAATTCCAACACCAACATTTTACTAGTCTTGATCCTTTATTACTTGATTTAATTTATATGCAGGAAATTAAAGGAGCTAAAAAATTCAGACATGTTGGTATTAAGTGATTAGTACTTAAAAGTGCATTTTTATCATGGTTTTATATCATCATTTTGCACTTGAAGTATCAATAACTCCTTAACTAAAGCATGTTTTATAATAATATATCTAATACTATAAGATACCTTTAATTTGTGGTAAATGTTCATTTTAAATGCAGGCCTATCACATAAATGAAAGGATTGATTGATGACTTTAAGAACTTAAATTACAAGGGCAAAGAGATGACCAAAATTAGAAAAGAGATGTCAGTGCAATCCAAACCGGAACACTGTTTGGTAATTGGGTCATATCTGGAGCTATAGATCTCAGATTTAGGTCTACTTTATATGGATAGAAAGGTAAGACATAGGCCTATAATTTTTATATGGAGCCCAAGATCTAAAAAGGCTATTTTCAAGTCCAAATTATTGCAACAACAAAGAAGCCCGAAGTTGTCCTCCAGCCCGAGCACTGTTCAGTATTTTGGCCATATCTGGAGTTCTAGAAGTCCAAATGAGCTGAATTGTTTACACAAGAAAGCTGAGACAATTGGCTACAACTTTCATGTTTTCAAGTGGCTCCAATTTTGAGGTTATCAATGATGTTTTGGGCAGACAAGAGAAGATAAGGATTGTCAGTTTTGGGCAGACAAGAGAAGATAAGGATTGTCACCAAGTCAAGAGTTGGTCACCCACTCATCAATTAGTCATCAAATCAATAGTTCCTAATTTTGGCCTATAAAAGGAGGCATTTGTCATGCATTTAGGCATCTTGGTGTCCAGATCAAGATCATGCTCTTGCTTTCTCTCTTTGTATTTTTTGTAATGTTTATGCTTTGCTTTCATTAATATCAAGTTTATGCCTTTCATTAATATCAAGTTTATGTCTTTCAATTCCTTTCCTTTGCTTTGTTAACTCTTATCTTATTCATGTTCTTATTTTGTTTATTTATTTTTCTTTCTTTCATTATGTCTAGCTAAGTTTATTATGTCAAGGTGAAAAGGTTACACTAATGGTGTAAGAATAAGTATAGTGTAAACTTAATATGGACTTTAATGTTTGATACTAACATGTTTTGTATTTGTTATCTTGTTCACTCTTTAATACTTTGCTTGTTAAATGACTAATCTTGATTTATATTGTATAACACTTGGTACAACAAATGCTTGGCACTTTCATAGTTCATACTGTATGGTATAACCGACACCTGAGCTATGAAAGGAACTTGATTTGTTGTTAACATAAGTTATAATCATGAATGCTTGACGAGATTTACAAGTACTAGCATTAATCGAATAAGATGAATAATGTAATCATGTTAACAATGTATAATCTGATTGGAACCTCCTTTGTGTGTGGTTTCCAATTGAATAATAAGAGTTTATACTATACTTGTCTAACATACCATTAATGGAACCTCTAACCTTGACATTTGTTATTATTATTGTTTAATCCTTACATTAATTTTCCATCTCCAAGTTCTGATCATCTTCTTCTTCTTCTCTTTCTTTATTATTATTATTATTATTACTACTACTACTACTACTACTATTATTATAGTTGTTGTTGTTATTGTTATTGTTGTTGTTATTATTGCTATTATTGTTGTTTATAATTGTTGTTTATAATTTGTACAATTAACCTCCATGTGGTTCGACCCCGGTCTTGCCAAGTTATTTATTACTTCGACACTCCTACACGTGGGAGAAGACATCAATTTTTTAGTCGTGTTATTAAGCCATCTTTGAAGAATAAATTTGACCGAATGTATTCCAATATTGTCGCAACTGGAGCATTTGCATGGGCTCTTTCATCAGGTGCACCTACTGGCAGTGATGTTGATCCTGGTACAAGCAATGCCGATATTGCTCATGATGGTTAGGAAGAGGGCAGCGGTGATTCAGAGGAAGATGTGATTCCCTATTTCCAGACTGACATGGCTTGAATGGTTGGAGGATAAATATGTATAGTAGTAGCAACACAAAAAGTGGTGGCAAAAGAAAAGAAGGAGATCATTATGATGTGTAAGGTAGAAAAAAGAAAACATATGGAATTGGTGTTCATCTGCTGTCAAGGTGCAATCAACTACTTGAGAGTATATCGACTAAGAGTGATTCCACATCTGTTAATATGGATCGCGAAGGCTGTAGTATTCGCGAGGTGATGGCTGAGCTATACTCAATTCCTGGAGTTTCAATTAGAGATGAGTTCCACGACTTTGCTACAGAGTATTTGAGTTTAAGAAGGAAAAGAGAAATGTGGGCTAGTATGGGTGATAAGGAGCAAACGTTGAGATGGCTGCAACGAATGTATGCACGCACTAAACGTGCTTAACTGACATGGCATTATTACATTTTCTTAACCGTTAATCAATTAACTATTCTCTTGCTTAATGTATTTATACGAGTTTATTTTATTGTTGTAGAATAATGGGATGCTGATTTTAAAAAAGAGGTTTTTTTCAATTGCCGAAGTTTATCCGAGTCATTGTATTCTTCCACATTTCGTGTAGAGATATATGGGCATTTCCATTTGTGGTAATTTGCGTACTGTTGTATTTATTTTAAACTGCTTTTCGGGAGCTAATATACTTGTATGAGGATATTGCTGGTTTTTAATGTTGTATTTTAGTAATGAATTAAAACTATCACTTCTGTTGTTATTAATGTTAAATGGTTGACCATTGGATTGAATTTATTGGTAATTTTCCTTCACCGTGTTGTTTCTGTTAAAATAATTAAGATCAAACACGAAAGGGAGGTTACAATTCTGAATAATCTGTGTATTATGAATGCTTAAACTTAACCTAAATACATATAAAGTATATATAGGTTAAACTGAAAATACTATTCTACCCTTAATAAATAAGATTACATAAATATTATTTAACATCTCCCCTCAAACTCACAATGCGGCAGCTACAAGCATCGAGAGTCTGCCAACCAGAAAACGAAAATGAGAGGTGGAATGTGCCTTGGTAAAGAAATCTGCAATCTGTAAGGAAGAAGGAAAAAGGCAAAGCAATGGTGCCATGTTTGAGATGATGACAAGTAAGATGACAATCAATCTCAATATGCTTAGTTTGCTCATGAAGAACCGAGTTGTAAGCAATCTGAATAGAACTCTGGTTGTCACAATACATAGGAGTAGGATGAGAAAAGGAAACTCTCATATCAGTAAGTAACCAACATAACCAAACAATCTCTTTAGTAGTAGATGTCGTTGCACGATATTCTGCTTCAGTGGATGATTGAGAAACAATAGATTGTTTCTTGCTCTTCCAAAAAATAAGAGAATCACCTAAAAAGATACAGAACCCGGTAACAGATTTGCGATCTGTGGTATCACTACCATGATCAGCATCAGAGTATGCACGCAATTCCAAGGAAGAGGTGGATGAAAGTAAAGGACTCTGAAAAACTGTACCCTGAAGATATCATAAAATATGAAGAACAGCTGCCCAGTGAACAGGAGTAGGAAAAGCAACAAACTGACTAACAACATGAACAGCATATGCAATATCTGGACGAGTAATTATGAGATATACCAAACTTCCAACAATAGTGCAATATAAAGTAGGATCTATCAAAGGCAAACCATTAGAAGAAGAGTACCTTGCGTCAACCTCAATAGGAGTATCTACAATCTTATTATCAGTAAGTCTAGCCCGCTCAAGAATATCTGCAACATATTTCGACTGAGAAAGAAGGTAACCTCTAGGTGAGTATGCTACCTCAATACCCAGAAAATATTGAAGATAACCCAAATCCTTCATTTTAAATTGTCTAGCCAACTCTGTCTTTAAAACTGAAATACCATCAATGTCATCACCAGTAATAATCATATCATCAACATATAAAGACAAAATGATACAACCTATCTCAGTGCACTTAATAAAAGGAGCAGAATCATAACTACTAGAAACAAAGCCAAGAGATGAGATTGCATTAGAGAATTTCTCAAACCAAGTACAGGGTGCTTGTTTGAGACCATATAATACTTTCTTAAGCTTACAAACATATCCAAAGTCATGTGAGATACCAAGAGGGGGAGCCATATAAACTTCTTCTTGAAGATCTCTATTCAAGAAGGCATTTTTAACATTAAGCTGAGGCATATGCCACTGACAAATTGAAGCTACGGTAATAAAAGTACAAATAGTAGTCATTTTTGCAACCGGGGCAAATATCTCCTCATAGTCTATACCATATTGTTGAGAATATCCTTTTGCAACCAGCCTAGCATTGTATCGCTCAATAGACCCATCAAAATTAGTTTTGATTTTATACACCCAACGATAACCAACAACACTCTTACTAGGAGGTAGAGGAACTAAATCCCAAGTATCTGTCTTATGCAAAGTAGAAAGTTCCTCATCCATAGCTTGCCGCCAAAGCGGATCAAGAATTGCCTCTTTATAGGAAGAGGGCTCAAAGAGACAATGAATAGAAACTAAAAAGGAAGTAAATGATGAAGAACAACAAAAATAAGCAAAATTTGGTAGTTTTGTAGACTTACGAATGCGGATGGACTGGCGTGGAGGTGGATCTATAATCTCAGATGAAGCTTGAGGGGCTGTAAATGAGAATGGAGCTTCAGGTGTGCTAGAGAGTAAAGTACCAGTACCTGCAGAGTTATGAGTACAAATTGATCTAACATGGGGAGAGGTATCATTACCAAAATCCTCAGAAAAAGGATTTATACGAATAAGATCAGATTTAGTCAGGCTATGAGTAGTGGATGGAATAGAAAAGAAAGGTATATGCTCAAGGAAGACAATATGACGAGACACATAAAGTTTCTAAGTTATTGGATCAAAACAAAAATACCTCTTTTTACCTTCACCATAACCTAGAAAAACACAAATAGCAGATCGAGGGGATAGCTTACTGCGTTCTACATGAGGATGAAGAATGAAACAAGTGCAACCAAATACTCTAAATGAGGAATAATCAGGGACATACCGATATAACTTTTTAAAAAGAGATAGACCCGAATTATAAGAAGATGGAATTGTATTAATCAAACTTATAGTAGTAAGAACAGCTTCTCCCCAAAACTCACTAGGAACAAAAGCAGACACTAAGAGAGAACGAGCAGTTTCAACAATGTGCCTATGTTTTCTTTCAGCAACACCATTTTGCTCAGGAGTATCTGTACATGAAGTTTGGTGGATAGTGCCATCTAAGGCAAACAATTGGAAAAATTTATTAGAGGTGTATTCCCCACCCAAATCACACCTAAAACATTTGATCACAGCAGAATGTTGAGTTTTGATAAGAGTTCGAAAAGCTGCATATATATCAAAGAATTCAGAACGATGTTTCATTAAATAAACCCAACAATAACAAGTATGATCATTAATAAAAGAGACATAATATTGAGACCCTTCTTTTGTGGCAACAAGAGAAGGTCCTTATATATTAGAATGAATCAAATCAAATGGTGAAGATGAAATAGAAATACTTTGATTAAAAGGTAAAGCGAAAAATTTTGCCAGTTTACATCCACTATAATCAAAATGTCACATGTTTTCAAATTTCTTAAAGCTCATGTGGATGTTAAAAATCTCAAACAAGAAGATGAAACATGACCTATACGGGAATGCCATAAGTAAAAACTAGAAGATGAAAGACTCAAATGAAAGGAAGACAAATCAACAACAGCAGCAGTAGCGGCAACTGACACTTTTAACTCATCCAAAATATATAGTCCATTCTCCCTACGGCCTGTCCCAATCAGCTTCTAAAACTACAGATCCTGTACACAATAAAAAGAACTAAAAAACATGACTAAATAACCACTAGAATCACATATTTGGCCAATAGATGCAAGATTTAATTTGAGTTTTGGAATAAGATAAACATTAAGAAGAGACAAGTGAGGTGTGACAACAGAACCAACACCTGCTAAGGGCATAGGAGTGTCATTAGTAGTCATAACAAGAATGAAGGACAAAGGGGACACAAAGAAAAAAGATGAGGAATCTGGAGACATATGATGGGAAGCACTAGAATCCAAGATCCATTCAGAGTGTGACATACTTGAGGAACTATAAGACAACTGACCTATGAAAGAAGAAGCGAACATTACTTGTGGCTGCAAGGAGAGAAACTTCTGGAATTGCTCAACCAAAGTATTAGGATCAGTAATAAAGCCTGGGGAAGCTACCACTGTAGTATTGTGGTGTGGTGGTTTATAACCCTAAGGTGGTCTATGAGCATTCGGAGTGACTGCCAGACTACCAAGCTTGATTCTGCTATCTCAACTTAGGACATTGAGCCTTCCAATGACCTTTCTGCTTACAGAAACTGCACTCATCAAAGCCAACCCTTGTGTAAGACTTGTTTTGATGATTAGAGAATGGCTTAGAAGGTACTGCTAATACAGAAGGATTTGAAGCAGAATAAGACTAAAGACGTATTTCTTCAGCCAATAACTCACTGACAACAGAGTCAACAGAAGGCAATGGAGAATGATGTAGAATTGAACCTTTAAGTCCTTCGAAATCACTACGAAGTGCTGTTAAAAACTGTACCAATCATTGCTACTTTCTATGTTTAATCTAAGCACTACATGTTTTTAATTTTGCCGATTCTGTAAGAGCCAATTGATCCCAAAGATCTGTCATGGCAGAATAGAACTTTTGAATACTCATATTCTTCCGGTGAAGAGCTCATATGTCATTCTCTAACTGATACTGTTTTGTAAAATTTGATTGCGTTAATAATCGTTGTAGATGATCCCAAACCTCCTTTGTTGTCTCATACTTCGCCAACTGTATACCTATAGAATGCTCAACAGATTTGTTGATTCAAGTAATGATCTTTGTATTGTTTACTTCCCATACATCTATTGAAGCAGTATCTCCTTCTTCAGTATTATTAGGTACCACATAAATTACACTAACATATCTCCACATCTTCTTACCTTTAAGAAAATTTCTCATTACATAGCTCTAATATAAATAGTTCTTCCCATCCAACCTCACACTCACATACTGAAGCGAATCATCTCTTTCAGTAGCCATAATCAACAATCATAAAAAACTAGAATGCAAAAGCAATGGAAAACCAAATACCAAATTGCAGAAACTGAACAGAGATTGTAGAAACTAAACAAGTATCTTCTCATAATTATATGATTACTCCAAAATATAAAACAAATTTACAGAAACTGAACACAAATACCAAATTGCAAAAACTAAATGGAAGACGAAATACCAAAATTTTACAGAAACGGAAGACAATATCTCACTCCAAAAAAAGTAACGAAATACCAAACCCTGGCAGGGGTGCGCTGCCCCTTGCAAACCCCCAGCCAACTTACCACAGAGTTGGATCCGCGAAGCCGTGTTTGGGATTAAGCTTCGTTATCAGCTCTGATACCATATTAAAATAATTAAGATCAAACAAAATAGGGAGGCTACAATTCTGAATAATCTGTGTATTATGAGTGCTTAGACTTAACCTAAATACATATAAAGATATATAGGTTAAATTAAAAATACTATTTTACCCTTAATAAATAAGATTACATAAATATTATTTAACAGTTTCCTGAAGGTCTTGAATATTGAGTGTTGTTGTTAAAATGCGTCTTCTATTATAATATACCATGTGTAGCTTTGTTTGTTTTCTTTTATGCCATGAGTTGATGAGAGCTACTGCCTTGTGTGTCTAGCTATAATTATAATAAACCATATGCAGCTACTGTGTGAAATGTTGGTATGTTTTATTTTCTACTGTGAGGTGATGGGAGTTGCACCCTTGTGTGTGAAGCTGCATTCATTGATATACCATGTGCAACTATTGTGCGAACATTTGTTTGTTTTTTTTCTGCCATGAGTTGATGGGTGTTGCATGGTGATAAGAAAAGTGCAAGTAATTGAGATACCATGTGCAACTACTATGCTCTTGTGCAGTGTGATAAGGAGCATTTGTTTTCTTTTCTGTCGTGAGAATTGATAGAAGTTGATGCCTTGTTTGTTAATTCTATTCATTGCTGTTAACATGATTGTTTCAGCTATTGTGCGCAAGTTAATTTTGAATATTGTCTCAGCTACTATGTGAATGATGCCAGTGCATGAAATATATATGTATGTGCTACTATAAATGCTGTTTAAGCTGCTGGATTTACAACCAATTATTGAAATATATGCTGCTCTCTTTAGTGTGTTGCTATTGGAGTTCATATATATAAATTGTGTTTATTTTGTGAGGCGTCAATGGAATCTCCAGTTACAGTTCTTGTAACACAATATTTTTTGCTTTTTAGATGAATTATGTACATGTTGGCATGCACTGTTATGGTGATAAGGAAAGAAAAAAAAGTGGGCCAAGGGAATCTTGAATAATAGAATGAGATCAAAAAGTGAAAAAATACATGTCAGAATATATTAGCTATAAGATTAACATTATATGTTACTTTTACAATCTATACGTGTGATAATATGCTTATATTGAAAGCTGAAAAAAATAATTTGTAAAAGAGATGTAAAAAGTAGTGAGTTTTTTCTATATAAAGAGGATTGTTTGTAAGCCAACTTTCAAAGAACTTTTTTGCTTCATAACAAACTTCTCAAACCTCAACTATATCATACAAGCAAGTGGAACACTAATTTTGTTGGCTTTACAAGTATGAAAAAACTTATGTTGCACCAAAAAAATTGATAGTTCTTTTTTCTTGAATGATATCTAATTATTTAAATATTTTTATTAACAACATATAATTTTTGTTTTGTTTTCATGTAATTAAAGTTATGAATGATTTACGGTTTAATGACATATTTAATGGGGATTTCGATGGCAATTATGATAATGTAATGAACCACATTGTAGACCATATTAATTATCCTAGTTGTGAAGGTAGTGGTATTTTCTAGTGTTGGAGATGACAGTGATGGAAACGACACCGCTGACAGTAACAATGATAGTGATGATAACGGTGACAATGACAGTGATGATGACGATGAATTTATTTAAATGAGGCATTTTCATATGAAAAAATTAATTATATGCATAGCTGGAGCTATAAACATGTATTACATGAATTATATGTATAAAGAACCATGTATGGTTTTGTATAATACAGGGATGCGTTGGTTGACAAAGATTTTAAGAGGTCATTGAAACAAAGTGTTAACATGTTCAGGCTGGACATAACCACTTCGTTGAGTCTATGCATTGAAATAGAAACGCATTATGGCTTAAAACCGTAAAGAAGAATGAGCGTTATTGAAAAGTGGCATTGTTTCTATTTACAATAGCAGTTGAGGCGTCAAATAGACAAGTGCAGGAGTGATTTTAGCATTAAGGTAAAACTATTAGTAAATGTTTTAAAGAAGTGTTTAAATCATTATATTTGTTTGCTGTGGAAGTCATAGTAGATCCACAATTTATGAGCATACCAAGAGAAATGGCTATGAATCCAAGATTTATGCTACATTTCAAGGTAAGATGAATTTTTGTTTCATTAAGTTGTTTAAATGAGAATGAAATATGTTATAAATGTTTATTAGTACTTAATGTTTTTATGGGTTGTAGAATTGTGTTGGTGCAATTGATGGAACACATGTTCGTACCTGCATATCATCTAAAAGTTTTCATTTATTGGAAGAAAAGGTGTACCAACACAAAATGTCATGGTCGCTTGTATTTTTGACATGTAATTCATGTTTGTATGGGTAGGATGGGAAGGTAATGCACACAATACACGTATTTTTCTTGAGGCTATTGACCATAGAACTATCAAATTTCCAAAACCTCTAGAAGGTTGTGATTTTGACTAAATTGAAGATTTGGTAATTGAAGGAATATAATATTTTTTTAAAAAAGTTATGTTATTAATTACCATGTTGGTATTATTTGTAGGAAAACACTATTTGGTTGATGTTGGATATCCAAACGAGTATGAGTATTTAGGTCCCTACAAAGGCGAGAGGTATCACTTCCAAGAATTTAGGAGGCGTGGACAACCAACTGGTTGGAAAGAAGTGTTTAATTGTGCACACTCGTCACTATGTAACGTGATCGAATGTTCATTCGGGGTATGGAAACAGAGGTGGAAAATTTTGCAAAATTGACACGACTAAAAGATTGATATCCTCTCCAAGTGCAGGAGTGTCGAAGTAATAAATAACCCGGTAAGACCGGGGTCGAACCACAAGGAGGTTAATTGTACAAATTATAAAAACTAATAATTCAACAACAACAACAATAACAACAACAACAACAATAGTAATAACAATAATAATAATAATAACAATAATAATTGACACAACGAAAAGATTGATGTCTTCTTCCAAGTGCAGGAGTGTCGAAGTAATAAATAACCTGACAAGACCGGGGTTGAACCATAGGGAGGTTAATTATACAAATTATAAACGACAATAGTATAACAACAACAATAATAATAGTAATAACAATAATAACAACAATGACAATAACTATAATAACTATAACTATAATAATAATAATAATAATAATAATAATAATAAAGAAAGAGAAGAAGAAATAATAATAATAATAATAATAATAATAATAATAATAATAATAATAATAAAGAAAGAGAAGAAGAAGAAGATGATGAGAACTTGGAGATAGAAAATTAATGTAAGGATTAAACAATAATAATAACAAATGTCAAGGTTAGAGGTTCCACTAATGATATGTCAAACAAGTATAGTATAAACTCTTATTATTCAATTGGAAACCACACACAAAGGAGGTTCCAATCAGATTATATATTGTTAACATGATTACATTAGTCATCTTATTCGATTAATGCTAATGTTCCAATCAGATTATAGATTGTTAACATGATTACATTAGTCATCTTATTCAATTAATGCTAGTACTTGTAAATCTCGTCAAGCATTCATGATTATAACTTATGTTAACAACAAATCAAGTTCCTTTCATAGCTCAGGTGTCAGTTATACCATACAGTATGACCTATGAAAATGCCAAGCATAATCTCGTCAAGCATTCATGATTATAACTTATGTTAACAACAAATCAAGTTTCTTTCATAGCTTAGGTGTCGGTTATACCATATAGTATGGGCTATGAAAGTGCCAAGCAATTGTTGCACCAAGTGTTATACAACATAAATCTAGATTAGTCATTTAACAAGCAAAGTATTAAAGAGTGAACAAGATAACAAATACAAAACATATTAGTATCAAACATTAAAGTCCATATTAAGCTTACAATATACTTATTCTTACACCATTAGTGTAACCTTTTCACATTGACATAATAAACTTCGTTAAACATAATGAAAGAAAGAAAAATAAATAAATAAATAAGAACATAAATAAGATAAAAGTTAACTAGGTAAAGGAAAGAAAATGAAAGGCATAAACTTGATATTAATGAAAGCAAAACATAAGCAATATAAAAAATACAAAGAGAGTTTGTTGTACCAAGTGTTATACAACATAAATCAAGATTAGTCATTTAACAAATAAAGTATTAAAGAGTGAACAAGATAATAAATACAAAACATGTTAGTAACAAACATTAAAGTCCATATTAAGTTTACATTATACTTATTCTTACACTATTAGTGTAACCTTTTCACCTTGACATAATTAACTTAGCTAGACATAATGAAAGAAAGAAAAATAGATAAACAAAATAAGAACATCAATAAGATAAAAGTTAACTAAGTAAAGGAGAGGAAATGAAAGGCATAAACTTGATATTAATGAAAGCAAAACATAAACATTACAAAAAATACAAAGAGAGAAAGGAAGAGCATGATCTTGATCTCGAAAACCAAGATGCCTAAATGCATGGCAAATGCCTCCTTTTATAGGCCAAAATTAGGAACTATTAATTTGATGACTAATTGATGAGTGGGTAGCCAACTCTTGACTTGGTGACAATCCTTATCTTCTCTTGTCTGCCCAAAACGTCATTGATAACGTCAACATTGGAGCCACTTGAAAACATGAAAGTTGTAGGCAATTGTCTTAGCTTTCTTGTGTAAAACATTCAGCTCATTTAGACCTCTAGAACTTCAGATATGGCCAACATATTGAACAGTGTTCGGGCTGGAGGACAGCTTCGGGCTTCTTTGTTGTTGCAATAATTTGGATTTGAAAATGGCATTTTTAGATCTTGGGCTCCATATGAAAGTTGTAGGCCTATGTCTTACCTTTCCATCCATATAAAGTAGATCTAAATCTGAGAGCTATAGCTCTATATATGACTCAATTACCGAATAGTGTTCCGATTTGGATTGCACCGACATCTCTTTTCTAATTTTGGTCATCTTTTTGCCCTTGCAATTTAAGTTCTTAAAGTCGCCAATCAAACCTTTCATTTATGTGATAGGCCTACACTTAAAATTAACATTTACCATAAATTAAAGGTATCTTATATAATTAGATATATTATTATAAAACATGTTTTAGTTAAGGAGTTATTGATACTTCAAGTGCAAAATGATGATATAAAACCATGATAAAAATGCACTTTTAAGTACTAATCACACCCCCCAACTAGCTTATAACTAGTCTCTAGTATTCAAAGCGTTAAAATAGAAAAACAATTTGCAAATTCCACAAAGCAAGGTATTCATCATTTAACTTCCATTAATCTATCCAGATAAACAAACTCTCGTTAAATTTATATACCTGCTCAATACCTCCTAACAAGATATTCATAAACCTTTCTTTTGTGCTCAATGTATCAACACATAATTACGGGGCTTTTCTTGGAAGAAAACAAAATTTTTGTTCTAATGTTTAAGGTTAACTTTCTTGGGTTGGGATTATTATTTTTGTCTTTTTTTTTTCTTCTTGTTTTTTTTTAAATATATATACATATAATTTAAAAACACCATGCATCTTTAACCCATGTAACAAGCTTTTAGCTAATGACTCCCAGACCAGTTGGTCTTAAGGCATTAGGTGTTAAGACACCCCTACGAGCTTAGTAACTCGGGTCGCAGATACTGATATGTAGATAGTGCAATGTTTGATTCCCTTAAGCTTTTCTCCTCAACCCATGTAACAAGCGTTGGGCCAATAACTCCCAAGTCAGTTGACTTTAGGGTATTAGGTGTTAAAACACCCATTCGGGCTTAATTTCTTAGGTTAGGGAGGCTACAAAACCAAACTTATCTACATTTTTATTATTATCATTTTTTTTATTTTTTTATTTTTTTTTATTTTTTTTCTCTTTTTTTTTAATTATATACAATCCCTTTCCCTTAGTTGTTACCTTTAACAAAAGAACATAAATAATATAATAATCCAATATGCAACCCACAATCATATGTTAAAGTGTGTGTGTGTAAATTAAGGTTTAAGAATACATGTTAAATAAGTATATGAGCAGAATTAAGTGATAAGAATGCGAGAGTTTGTAAACCTGAATATTTCAAGAAGTATTATAATAGACCTTGTTAAGAATGGTTACTAAGATGCGTCTCAAGAGTCACTTTAACAAAAGAGCTCCTTTACTCTGCCATCCTAGTAACAACAATTATGCACATGCTTTATGAAATGAAAAATAATTTTTTTTATCAACTACTACCCTCTCCCCCCAACCAAAACGAGACATTGTCCTCAATGTTCAAAGGTAGAAAGATAGAGTATAAAGATATCACCTGAAATAACGAACAATGAGAAACCTGAAACACACTGAAACAAAAATAACAAATAACAAATCACAATAATAAAACCAAAAGACACAAAAATTCACAAATGAAGGCTCAAATCCAATCTAAGCTTTTTACGGCTTTTCTTAGTTGACCAATTTATGCAACTCATGGAAGGATCAATTACAGGAATGAAGGATTGTAGTTGGTCAATTAATTGTTCAGCAGTAGTAGTAGAGATTATGATTTGTCGTGCAGAAGATGTTAGAAATTCCTGTTCAACAACATGATCAAGAAAAGACAACAACTTATCATAATAACCATTAACATTTAACAAACTTATGGGTTTATGGTGAATGTGTAGTTGAGCCCAAGAGGAAATATGAAAGATCTCTTCCAATGTACCTAGACCACCTGGTAAAGCAATGAAGGCATCAGCATGGTTAAACATTGCATTCATTCGAACCGACATTGTGGAGACCTGAAGTTCCTCTCCAATTGTTTTTCCAAAGATGTCCCCTTGTGCTAAAGCTTCGGGGAGACACCCCAAAACTTGTCTGCCTTCTAAAAATGCAGTTATTGAGACACCTCTCATTAATCCCAAACTGCCTCCTCCGTACACTAAATGAATCTTTCTCTCAGCTAGCACCTGACCAAGATGATTTGCTGATTCTAAAAACTCCTTTTCTTTCCCAGGACTAGATCCACCGAAAACATAAATATTTCTTATATGATGACTTGAGGAACTTGCCATTTCTACACACTTCTGTATTTGTTAAATGTATGGGTTGAGTAGAAATGAAAGAAAGGAAGAGAGGGTTTTATAGATGAGAAATTAGAAAGGCAATCGTAACACTTATATGTAGGCCAGCTGGAGTCTCACACTCTCTCTCTCTCTTTTTATTTATTTATTTATTTACTTTTGAAAAAGCATATGTATGTACAGGTAATTGTGATTGTGGCTCACATCTTCTCTTGGTTTTACGTCCAAGAACGGCTTAAACGCCCTCTATGGGTCGGGGATAGGCTTCCCATCCAGTTTTCTTAAAAACTGGCAAACAAGGTCTTTTTTAGTCAAATTCTCAAGACTAAGTCGATCATGTTCTTTATGAAATAGTGGTCATAAATCATGAATTGCACAATGCACATCTCCACTAGGATGCGTCTCAAAAGTCCATAGAAGATTATCTAAAGACTCCTTACTCAGGCCATCCTTAATGAATTGTATTTTATCTTCACGGTTTATAGATACCATTCCTAAAGAACGATATTGTGTATTACAAGTCCATCTAGCACATCGATGACAGACTTCTAGTCGTTTTGCACGACGTTTCTTTGCAAAAGTGCTTTTACCTGTTCCGGGCATGTGTGAAATGAAGGAATTAGAGGACTCACCTGATAATCGAACCTTTGCTTCAATCAACCAGCGAATATCTTCAGGAATTCCATGATTCATTAACAATCTCAATCTTACATATCTAGCACGGTAAATTTTTGTAATCGCATTCTGAGGCAAAGCGGGAAAATACTTTTTCAATTTTTCAAGATTAGTGTCCATTTTCAAATGAGACTTGGAAGAGAGATTCAAAGAATTGCATAAATATATACACAGATATCAGTTATTGTGGGAAACTGAAAGAACCGACTTAAGTCACGGAGTACCATTATCCGCTATTTGACCGGGGTGAGAGAAACTAACAAAAATCAAAGAAAAAAAATCAATCTTTATATACAGGATCACCCAATTCAATAGAGTCATGTTCAACTGAAAAATTATCAAAGTAAACTTTCAGACGATGTCCATTTACCTTGAAAACATTGACATTCTTTGGATTCTCGATGTCATAGGCCCCATATGGATACACATGTTTCACAATAAAAGGACCGCTCCATTTTGATCTTAATTTTCCAGGAAATAAATGCAGTCGAGAATTATAAAGCAAGACTTTTTGACCAACATTGAATGTTTTTCTCAGTATTTTCTTGTCATGAAACTCTTTAATTCTTGCTTTATGAATTCTTGAATTTTCATAGGCATCATTTCTTATTTCCTCAAGCTCATTTATTTGTAACTTTCGCAGTTGACTAGCATCATCCAGATTTGAATTGAAAGCTTTAATAGCCTAATAAGCTTTATGTTCAAGTTCCACAGGCAAGTGACAAGGTTTTCCATAGACTAGTCTATAAGGTGACATACCTAATGATGTTTTATAAGCAGTTCGATAAGCCCAAAGTGCATCATTAAGTCTTAAAGACCAGTCTTTCCTATTAGGGTTCACTATTTTCTCCAAAATATGTTTGATCTCCCTATTAGCAAGCTCTACTGCTTTATGTTCAAAATATGTTTGAGGGTGATAAGGGGTGACAACTTTGTGTGTGATTCCATATTTCTTCATTAAAGACTCAAATGGCTTGTTGCAGAAATGTGTTCCACCATCACTTATTATGACTCGAGGGACTCCAAATCAACTCAAAATATTTTCTTTCAAAAACTTTATCACTGTTTTGTGATCATTGTTTCGACTTGGAATTGCCTCTATCCATTTTGAAACATAATCTACTGCAACTAATATGTATAAGAAACCAAATGATGGAGGGAATGGACCCATGAAATCTATACCCCAGCAGTCAAAGATCTCAATGACAATAATAGGATTTAAAGGCATCATGTGACGTTTTGAAATAGATCCCAACTTTTGACAATTTTCACAAGACTTGCAGAATGCATGTGTCTTTGAACATGGTGGGCCAATAAAATCCACTTTGTAATATTTTTGCGGTTGTCTTTCTTGACGAGAAATGGCCCCCACATGCCTCAGAATGACAAAATTTAATAACACTACTTACCTCATTGTCAGGAATGCATGTTCGAAATATTTGATCCAGACAATATTTGAATAAATAAGGATCATCCCAATTAAAGTTCTTCACTTTGTTCAAGAACTTTCTTTTATCTTGGGTACTCCAATGAGCTGGCAATTGTCCTGAAACAAGAAAATTGACAATATTAGCAAACCAAGGCATTGTAGAGATAGAAAGTAAAGATTCATCGGGAAAGTAGTCATCGATTGGTGTGATGTCAGTTTTCGAATCTGTTGTCAATCTTGACAAGTGATCTGCGACAACATTTTCGCTGCCTTTCTTATCTTTGATTGTGATATCAAATTCTTGAAGTAATAAAATCCACCGCACCAATCTAGCCTTAGAATCTTTCTTAGAAAGAAGATATTTCAATGCTGCATGATCACTAAAAACAACAACAGGTGAGCCAACAAGATAAGATCTGAATTTTTCACATGCAAATACTACTGCAAGTAATTCTTTTTCAGTGGTGGTATAATTCGTTTGAGCACTATTTAAAGATTTACTTGCATAGTAAATTACATAAGGTTTCTTATCTTTTCTTTGTCCCAAAACAGCACCTACGGCATAATCACTAGCATCACACATTATTTCAAAAGGTAATGACTAATCAGGAGGTTGAATGATAAGAGCACAAGTAAGCAAGTTTTTAAGTTTAACAAAGGCTTCTTCACAATGTTCAGTCCATTAAAAAATAGTATCCTTTGTTAGAAGGTTACTTAAAGGCTTAGATATTACACTAAAATCTTTGATGAACCTTCTATAAAAACCAGCATGTCCTAGGAATGATCTAACATCTTTAAGAGATTTTGGTGTTGGCAAGTTTGCAATTAACTCAATTTTAGATTTGTCAACCTCAATTCCTTTTGATGAAACAATGTGACCAAGTACAATGTTGTTTGTTACCATAAAATGACATT
Source organism: Populus euphratica (assembly GCF_000495115.2). Classification (NCBI taxonomy): domain Eukaryota; kingdom Viridiplantae; phylum Streptophyta; class Magnoliopsida; order Malpighiales; family Salicaceae; genus Populus; species Populus euphratica. The sequence continues at coordinate 97,254 of NW_011500491.1, forward strand.
TTTCCCAATTCAGCACAAGATTCTTCTCTTCACACCTGGTCAAAACCTTTTCTAAGTTAGTCAAACAATCATCAAATGAATCGCCAAAAACAGAAAAATCATCCATGAAAATCTCAAGAAAATGTTCAACCATATCACTAAATATACTAAGCATGCATCTTTGAAATGTGGCTGGTGCATTACATAATCCAAAAGGCATCCTTCGATATGCAAAAGTACTAAATGGACATGTGAAACTAGTCTTTTTTTGATCTTCCAATGCAATTTCAATTTGGTTGTAACCCGAATAGCCATCTAGGAAACAATAAAATTCATGACCTGCAACTCTTTCTAGAATTTGATCCATGAAAGGTAAAGGAAAATGATCTTTTCTAGTCATTGAATTAAGTTTCCTATAGTCAATGCACATGCGCCAACCAGTAACAGTTCTAGTGGGAATTAACTCATTGTTCTCATTTGTTATCACAATGACTCCAGACTTCTTGGGTACAACTTGGGTAGGACTTACCCATTTGCTGTTAGAAATAGGATAAATGATTTCATTATCTAGAAGCTTAATGACTTCATTTTTCACTACTTCTTTCATATTAGGATTTAGCCTTCATTGCATTTCTCTAGAGGGTTTAGCATTTTCCTCTAAATAAATTTCGTGTGTACAAATCAAAGGACTAATTCCTTTTATATCAGCTATGGTCCATCCTAATGCATTTTTATGCATTTTTAGAGTTTGTAATAACTTACCTTCTTGATGTGCATTAAGTTTGGAAGAGATTATTACCGGAAAAGTTTCATTTTCTCCCAAAAATGAGTATTTGAGATTGGATGGCAACGGCTTCAAATCAGGTTTTGGTGGTTGAACACTTGAAGGTATGGACTTAATTGATCGTGGTGGAAATTCCTCAATTTGTGGCTTCCAATTACTTGTCTTTGATTCTTCCTGAAAATAAATCATTTGCAAATCATCAGATTCATCCATCTCAATTTCACTGGAAGTGGTTGGAAATTGATCATGAATTAATTTTTCAGTAAAGTCCACTTCCTGTAAATCATAATCATCTCTAGGTTGCTTGCAAATGTTGAAAATATTCATCTCCAATGTCATGTTTCCAAATGATAGCTTCATCAGTCCATTCCTATAATTAATCAATGCATTAGAAGTTGCAAGAAATTGTAGGACAACCAGGGTCTTTATATTTCAAAGCATTATTGTTTTGAAGAATAGCACTTACTTGTTCGGCTAGAAAGGCTTTCTTTTTCACATTCAGTTTCCTCTTCACATTGCATAAATCTTTTAAAAATTTAGCATAGGAAGGAACTTGTTTAATAGCATCCAACAAAGGTATATTGATCCTTACCTGTTTGAAAATTTTAAAAATTTCAGAGTTGTGATTGACTTTCCTTTGTTTGGTCATGGCTTAAGGAAATGGAAGTGTTGGCGGAGAATCAGTCTTTTCTTTGCAATTTTCAGATTCAACCCCTTCCTTACCCTCAGAGATTGACTCATCATCTTTCTCATAAGGTTCAAGATAGGGTTTTTTAATAACCTTACCACTGCGTAGAGTAGTGACTGATTTGATTTGATCCATGTGTTGGCTTTCGGAACTACTTGCATTTGCATTGTATTGCCCCTTGGGATTTTGTTGTGGTTGAGATGGAAACTTACCTTTCTCTTAGAAACTCAGAGCAGATGTTAATTTTGCAAAAGTATCTTTAAAATCTGTCATGTTTTGAGCAAGTTGAGTATTGATTGTCTCTTGCTTTTCAATGAATGCATGCAATGTTTCCTCAAGATTTCTTCTAGAAGGTGGAGCATAAGGAGGTACATATCCATGAGAATTTTGAAAATTATGGTGTGCTTGAAACGATGGTTTTGAAGTTTGTGCATTGTTGTTCTCACTCTTCCAATTGAAATTTGGGTAATTTCTCCAACTAGGGTTGTATGTTTGTGAGTATGGGTTGTGGTTGGCCCTTTGGAAACTGTTTAAAGCATGGGCTTGTTCATGGAGACATTCCTTAAAAGAAGGCAAGGTTGGACAATCGTTGGTTGAGTGTTCATTTGTTTCACATATTTGACACACAATGTTTTCAACAAATTTTAATTGACCACTCTTTTTTAATTCTAGTGCCTCGACTTTTCTAGCTAAAGATGCAAATTTGTCTTAAAGGTCATGCAAACTTAGCTAGACATAATGAAAGAAAGAAAAATAGATAAACAAAATAAGAACATCAATAAGATAAAAGTTAACTAAGTAAAGGAAATGAAATGAAAGGCATAAACTTGATATTAATGAAAGCAAAGCATAAACATTACAAAAAATACAAAGAGAGAAAGGAAGAGCATGATCTTGATCTGGAAACCAAGATGCCTAAATGCATGGCAAATGCCTCCTTTTATAGGCCAAAATTGGGAACTATTGATTTGATGATTAATTGATGAGTGAGTGACCAACTCTTGACTTGGTGATAATCCTTATCTTCTCTTGTCTGCCCAAAATGTTATTGATAACGTCAAAATTGGAGCCACTTAAAAATATAAAAGTTGTAGGAACTTGTCTCAACTTTCTTGTGTAAAACATTTAGATTATTTCGACTTCTAAAACTCCAGATATGGGTTAAACACTAAGCAGTGCTTGGGTTAGAAGACAGATTCGAACTTCTTTGTTATTGCTACAATTTGGACTTGAAAATGACCTTTTTAAGTCTTGGGCTCCATATGAAAGTTGTAGACCTATGTCTTATCTTTCCATCCATATAAAGTAGACCTAAATATAATATCTACAGCTCCAGATATGATCTAATTACCGAACAGTATTCCTGTTTGGATTGCACCGACATCTCTTTTCTAAGTTTGGTCATTTCTTTATCCTTTCAATTTCAGTTTTTAAATTCATCAATCAATCATTTTATTTATGTGATAGGCCTGCATTTAAAATGAACATTTACCACAAATTAAAAGTATCTTATATTATTAGATATATTATTATAAAACATGTTTTAGTTAAGGAGTTATTGATACTTCAAGTGCAAAATGATGACATAAAACCTTGATAAAAATACAGTTTTAAGTACTAATAAAAAATATGCCTCCTTATTCATACAAAACACAAGTTGAGATTGTAGTTGCATCAATGGCACTACATAACTATATTAAAAGGAGATCATAAGATGATACAGTTTTTTCTGAGTATAATCACAACCCCAATTTAATTCTAGATGACTTTTTACCTGATATTGTTCAAGCTTCGGTCGTTGATGGCTCACAAAGGCCTCACGCATGGATTTTGTACGCGATGGAATGGCAACAATAAAGAAGTACATTAATGTATAAGGATATTTCATTTTGTTATTTAATCATAATTACAAAAAACCTATGTTTTGGAATTATATATGTGTGTCTATATATGTCCTTTTAATTAATTAATTCAAATCAAATTTAAAACACAAACCATATTAACTAAACACAAGAAACTATTTTTTATAACTACAATTTAAACAATAGTTTTACCAGACACAAAACTACTTTTTTTCTATGACAATTTCAACCACAATTTTTTAACCAAATACAAGAAACTGTTTTTTTTAAATGATAACTTCAACAATAGTTTTAACCAAACACTAACTTTTTTTGAAATCAATCTCACAAAAAGTACTTTTTATTAAACTGTTTTCTTCAAACCACAACCACAAAAACTACTACAATACCAATGGAAACAAAAGCAGTTGCCGCTAAGATTGCCATTCATAGAGGTGAAGCTTTTGCTCTACATCGTCTGCAGTGTGTGGCAACAACCTTGTGCTGAGCTCCTAGTAGAGCTAGACAATCTCGCATTGCAATGGTAAGGCATCCGTCGTTAGATGCTACCCAGCCCACATAATGAACTAGCCCTGTGCGCGTAACACAAGTTAGGTGTGAGTGACACCCTCCCTATCACCATTGTTCTTTTCATTCATAACCACATCAGCAAGAGCCACGGTTGTTCTTAGAAGTAATTACTTCTTTTTTTTCTTTGATTTGGTTTTTATTTATAAAAATAATTAATTTAATTTTTTTAAAAAAATTAAAATCACCATCAGTTTTGGTTCAGCTCGATTCGGTTAATTTATAAAAAAAAACTAGAAAAAACCGGTATTGTTTTTTAGTTGTTTATGAGTTTTCTGATAGGCTTTCTATGGACTTGTAATTAATTTTAATATTGTCTAATTTTATTCTAAAGTTCTATAATATATGAATGTTTTTGACACTAAATATTCATTTATCTTACATTATTAGTGCTAATATTATGTTTAATATGCTGCAAGCCTTCCTAATATTTTTTTGGAGTAAGACTTCAACATCAAAGTTTAAATAACACATACACTAAGTTAAAATTTAAATTACAAAACATTGCTGATTAGTACTTAAAAGTGTATTTTTATCAAGGTTTTATATCATCATTTTGCACTTGAAGTATCAATATCTCCTTAACTAAAACATGTTTTATACTAACATATCTAATAATATAAGATACCTTTAATTTATGGTAAATATTCATTTTAAATGCCTCTATTACATAAATAAAAGAATTGATTGATAAGTTTAAGAACTGAAATTGAAAGAACAAAGAAATGGTCAAACTTAGAAAAGAGATGCCGATGCAATGCAAACCAGAATACTATTCAGTAATTGGGTCATATCAAGAGCTGTAGATCTCGGATTTAGGTCTACTTTATATGGATGGAAAGGTAAGACATAGGTCTCCAACTTTTATATAGAGCTCAAGATTTAAAAAGATCATTTTCAAGTCCAAATTATAGCAACAACAAAAAAGTCTGAATCTGTCCTATAGCCCGCACACTATTTAGTGTTTGGCCTATATCTGGAGTTTAAGAAGCCCAAATGACCTCCATTTTGTTTTTTGGAAAGTTAAGACAATTTCCTACAACTTTCATGTTTTCAAGTGGTTCCAGTTCTGACGTTATCAATGACATTTTGGGTAAATAAGAGAAGATAAGGATTGTCACCAAGTCAAAATTTGGCCACCCACTCATTAATTAGTAATCAAATCAATAGTTTCCAGTTTTGGCCTATAAAAGAAAGCATTTGCCATACATTTAGGTTTCTTGGTTTTCAGATTAAAATCATGTTCTTGCTTTCTCTCTGCTTGACCGCTTTTTATGATCGGCTTGTTTTAACTCGCAAGTGCACGAGTGTGCGATGTAGCAATTAACTCAGTAAGATCGAGGTCATATCCACAGAGAGCTAGATCTGGAAATTAAGCTAAGTAACAAAAAAAAAACTCAAGAGAAATTAAATTAACAATAACTTGGTTGAAAATAATTGATGGATTTGTTTTCAAAGATAAAAAAAAATGTAAATAGATTTTAAATGACAAGAAAAGTAAGTCTTGATCCAAATCAATTTTAATGGTGATGTATTGGTGATTTCTTCAACATATATAAGATAACTCAACCTAATCTCAACGATGGTGATATTAGATTGGAAGATATTACAATGAAGATTAGAAAGATGAAGATTGATTATTGCTTAAGAATGAACAAGTACTTTCATATTAAGTAAGACATTGAATCAAGCAATCTCTATACCAAAACTAAAGTTTGTGCATAAAAATTCAAGATTATAACATTACCTAAATGATTTCTAAAATTTCTTTACAATAATAAATCATTCATGAAGAAAATAAGAAGATAAACATTAAGATTCATTCATATCCTAAAGAACTCACCTCAATCACCATTATCCTTGATTTGGATCCAAGAAAGAGTTTAGCCAACCATGATTATATATAAGAACACTTCAATAAACATGAAAGAACTTGAATCCAACTGAAAAAATAAGTTTTACAAACTAAAGAACCGAAATCTATAAAGAAGAACACAATACAATTTCAGAAAAAATTCGGACACAAATCTGACTCTAACTTTGGACAGTAATTCGACTCTCTTAGAAGCTTTTTTTGGAGACGTCTATTAGAGACATATTTATAGGAAATTCTGTCACCTTTGCAGATCATTAAAGAAAAGCTCATTTTGACACCTGAGTCAAAATTTATGGGCAAAACACCGAAAGGTGTTCTAAAAAATCAAATCAAGACAGCTTTACAACTACTTTGGTGCACGTTTTTCTTCCTCATTTATGAGGTGTCTCCTTCTTCTTTTTGACCCAAAATAATGTTAAAATATCCCCTCCAGCTTTCCATCCATGTGCTTGCCTTCTTGGATCAATGGATTGCCCAAAATAAATCAATTGTTATTTGTTGTGTGGACATGTAAGATCATGGATTGTGTTTGGGTTGATTTAAGGCTGATTTTGGGCTGATTTTGAGCTGAATTTGAGCATCAAATAAATATACAAATATACTTATTATTTGGGCTAAGATTGACATTGAAACCTTGAGTGTTTAATGGTTGAAGTTTGCACACAACATAAGACAAGTTTGGGCTTGAAATAAATCATATGATATTCTTTTCTAGAATTGGAATAGAATTGATTTTTGGGACAAATTTGGAGCACTTATTTGAACCAAGATTTGCTTCAATCTTCAACTAAATGTCTCTTCAATTCTTTGTTCTGAATTCCGACGTTGAATTTTGTGAATTAATTCATTTAAGCTCCAAAAACCTATCGAAACATTAAAACAAACTTCATTACTAAAAAACACATCAATTATTATAAAAACAACCAAATAAAAACAATAAATACATATGTAAAATAAGAGACTTAATGACACTTTTGATGCACAATCACACCCCCCAACTTAGATTTTGCTAGTCCTCAAGCAAAACAAAACATAAAACCTTTAAAATAAAAATAATAATAATAATAACAACCATAATTAGGCTCGATTCATCACACTTGAAGGACCTATCATGCAAACATTGGTATCTTTAACTTAGTGTACACAATAGCAAATAAAGAAAAATAAGCATACTCACATTCTCTAAATCAAACATCCATACAAAATTTTCAAATTCAGTCATATTTATCGTGCAACCAACATAATTGATTCATACGAAAACTCAACTTGTAATCTTCCCTTCTCACCAACACAAACAAGGTAGCAAACTAGAGAAATATCTATATATTTTTTTTTCTTTCTCTTTTTTTTTTTTTTTGAAGATATGATTTATTTTTTGTGTTTAAGTAGTCACTTCCCTTTTGACGCGAATACAAACATTTGTGATGAATGCACCCGGTTACTCACAAAGTCACAAACTTAAAGTGCTTTGCATACTCATATTTCAAGCTGCCGTTTGACGTAAAGATAAACATTTGTGATGAATACCCCTAGTTACTGAGCAACTCAAAACATTGGAGTAGATAGAACTTTGTACACATTTATTTATTTATTTATTTATTTATGTAATGATTATTACTCTATTTACTTAAACCTTGTTTAGGACTAGATCAAAAAGGATAATCACAAGTAAAGCATCATACTCATCTTTCATGCATATTCACACAACTCACACAACTTTTACAAGGAAAGATGTACTTCAGTAATCTTAAAAAAAAGTATGCTATATCTTGCTTTATAAGATATTATCTATCCCAAATTAAAGCATGCAATGTTTAACACAATAATGAACCCAAAAAGGTAATGATGATCCTAAACAAGTCTCATTCACATACCAATGCAAGTATTTTTTTTTTTTAACAAGCATGGTTATCTCAAGCATTCAACATAATGAAATATCGAAAATTAAGTTTTACATTATCCTCAATGTAAAAGAGAAAGAGAAGAAAAGTATAAAGATTAGAAAATTGTTACTCCCCTTCTGTTTTCAAGGATGAATGTCTGATTGAATTAGGCATGAGCTGACTTCTTGCTTGATTTTTTTTTTTAACCTACATATCACAACTAAAAGAAAACATAAAAGAAAACATTGATGTTTTTTTTTTTTTGAAAATAAAGAACCTCACACCCCCCCAACTTAAAATAATGCATTGTCCCGAATGCATGAACAAGAAAATATAAGAGATGGAAGAAAGAAGAAAAAAAATGAAAATGAAAATAAAAATAAAAATAAAAACTCATTACTTTTGATACTACAATGGTATTGGATCTTCAAGATCCAATGTCTCAACTTCAGCCACAATATTTTCAAGATAAAGTTTCAATCGATGACCATTTACTTTGAAAATATTTCCATTCTTGGGATTTTCTACCTCAAATGCACCATGCTCAGAGATGGATTTAATCACAAATGGACCAATCCATTTTGTCCTCAACTTCCCAGGAAAGAGATGTAATCGTGAATTATACAAGAGAACCTTTTGACCAACATGAAAGGATTTTCTAAGAATATGTTTATCATGCAAAGTTTTCATCTTATGTTTTGAAATTTTTGCATTTTCAAATGCATCATTTCTTAGCTCCTCTAATTCATCCAATTGAAGCTTTCTATTTTTGCCAACCTCGTTTTCATTGTCATTGAATTGCCGAATGGCCCAATATGCACGGTGCTCAATCTCAACAGGGAGATGACAAGGCTTTCCATAAACTAGCCTATAAGGAGACATTCCTAAAGAGGTCTTATAAGCAGTGCGATATGCCCACAAAGCATCAACTAGTCGTAGGGACCAATCTTTACGGTTTGGATTGACTGTTTTCTCTAAAATGTTCTTGATCTCCCTATTTGCCAACTCAGCTTGGCCACTAGTCTGTGGGTGATAGGGGGTACTGACCTTGTGAATTACACCATATTTTCTCATCAAAATCCCAACGGGCTTGTTACAAAAATGTTTTCCCCCATCACTAATCATAGCCCGAGGCATGCCAAAACGAGAGAAAATATTTTCTTTCAAGAATTTGACCACAACTCGATGGTCATTGGTTCGAGATGCAATGGCCTCCACCCATTTAGACACATAATCAACAGCTACAAGGATGAATTGGTAACCAAATGAACTTGGAAAAGGTCCCATGAAATCAATCCCCCAACAATCAAATATTTCCAAAACACGGATGGGGTTAAGGGGCATCATGTTACGCCTAGTGAGGCTACCTAGTCGTTGGCATCGGTCACATGCAACACAGAAGGCATGAACATCTTTAAACATGGTAGGCCAATAAAAACCACACTGCAAGATTTTGGCAATGGTTTTCTTGGAAGAGAAATGCCCACCACAGGCTAATGCATGACAAAAATTAATGACCCTTGGAATTTCATGATCAGGGATGCACCGCCTAATAATTTGGTCAGGACAATATTTAAATAGGTAGGGGTCATCCCAAAAAAAGGTGCGCACATTGCGCAAGAATTTTTGTTTGTCAAGTTTAGACTAATGAGAAGGAATCTGACTTGTGGCTAGGTAATTTGTTATGTCAGCATACCATGGAGAACCAATGTAAGAGACAGTACCTGCACAAAATAAATTTTCATCAGCAAAGAGTTCATTTATTGGAGATTCATCAATTATGGTCTTATAGCTTGAAAGACAAGACAAATGATCAGCCACTACATTCTCTACTCCCTTTTTATCTCGAATTTCAATGTTAAACTCTTGGAGTAGGAGGATCCATCGAATCAAACGTGGTTTGGCATCTTGTTTTGTGAGCAAATATTTCAACGCTGCATGATCAGTGAAAACAATAACAAGAGATCCAACCAAATAAGACCTAAACTTGTCTAATGCAAAGACCACAACTAAGAGTTCTTTTTCAATTGTAGTGTAATTCAATTGAGCATCATTCAAAGTCTTGCTAGCATAATATATGACATGAGGTTTCTTGTCTTTTCTTTGCCCTAAAACAGCCCCAACCGCAAAATCACTAGCATCACACATCAGTTCAAATGGTAAAGACCAATCAGGAGCTTGCATGATTGGTGCAGTTGTCAACAACCCTTTAAGCTTTTCAAAAGCTTCTTGACATTTTGATGTCCAATCAAATGGGACATCTTGTGACAACAAGTTACACAATGGTTTGGCAATGGTACTAAAAGAATGAATGAATCTTCGATAAAAACCAGCATGTCCTAAAAAAGATCTCATATCTTTCACAGTCTTAGGGGTAGTTAATTTTTGAATGACTTTCACTTTTGACTTATCTACCTCTATCCCTTTTGAAGAGACAATGTGACCTAAAACAATGTCATGTGTCACCATAAAATGACACTTCTCCCAATTGAGTACAAGATTGCTCTCTTCACACCTTTCAAGAACTTTTTCTAGATTCATTAGACACAACTCATAAGAATCCCATAAACTGAAAAATCATCCATGAAAACTTCCAAAAAATTTTCCACCATGTCACTAAAGATACTCATCATACACCTTTGAAAAGTGGCTGGTGCATTACACAAACCAAATGGCATTCTTCTATAAGCATAAGTACCAAAAGGACAAGTGAAAGTGGTTTTTTCTTGGTCTTCTAAAGAAATCTCAATTTGGTTGTAACCTGAGTATCCATCCAGAAAACAATAGAAAGCTCTTCCAGCTACTCTTTCAAGCACTTGGTCTAAAAATGGAAGTGGAAAATGGTCCTTCCTAGTCACCATGTTCAATTTACGATAATCAATGCACATACGCCATCCAGTTTGGATTCTAGTTGGTACCAGCTCATTATTTTCATTCTTCACTACCATGACTCCAGATTTTTTTGGGACAACTTGGGTTGGACTAACCCATTTTGAGTTTGCAATAGGGTAAATGATACCTGCATCAAGTAGCTTAAGCACTTCACCTCTCACTACTTCCTTCATGTTTGGGTTCAATCGTCTTTGCATTTGCCTCACAGATTTAGCCTCTTCTTCAAGATAGATTCTATGTGTACATAAAAGAGGGCTAATTCCTTTCAAGTCAGTAATTTTCCACCCAATTGCTTTCTTGTGTTTTCTCACCACTCTCAAAAGTTTGTGTTCTTGCTCTATGCTAAGTTTTGATGAGATCACAATAGGATATGATTCATCTTCCCCTAGAAATGCATATTTAAGATCACTCGGTAAAGGCTTCCTTTCTAGTTTATCAGGCTAGACAAGAGATTCCTCAACTTTCACTTGGGGTGAAATCAAAGGCTCAAATGATGGGGTCCATTGACCTATTGACATAATAGGCATTGGATCTAGATAAGTCTCGAGTTCTCTTACTTCCTCATCAACACATTCCAAAGAACAAAATCTTTCATCATGAATTAAAGTTCTCTCCAATGGATCCTTGATCCACACTCTCTCAAAGTGTTCTTGACAAACTGTTTGGATGAAATCTACCTCTCTAATGTCCTCATGTTCCCCGATTTGTTTGGAGACATTGAATATGTTTATCTCCACAGTCATATTCCCAAAAGACAATTTCATCACCCCATTCCTACAATTAATTAAGGCATTGGATGTAGCTAGGAAAGGTCTCCCTAAGATGACTGGGATGGGGGCATTAGAACCTTGAATTGGTGCGGTGTCTAACACTACAAAATCAACAGGAAAGTAGAATTTATCTACTTGGACCAACACATCCTCAACGATACCCCTAGGAATCTTGATTGACCTATCAGCTAATTGAAGGGTGATTCGAGTAGGCTTGATTTCTCCTAAACCTAATTGTTCGTAAACAGTGTAGGGTATTAAATTCACACTTGCTCCTAAATCCAACAAAGCTTGATCTATCTTATGACTTCCAATAATGCATGAAATGGTAAGACAACCAGGATCTTTGTATTTGGGAGGGGTCTTAAACTGGATGATAGCACTAGCATGTTCAGTTAGAAAAGCTCTTTCTTTCACATTCAATCTCCTTTTGACTATGCATAAATCCTTAAGAAACTTTGCATAAGATGGAACTTGTTTAATTGCATCAAGGAGTGGAATATTGACTTTCACTTGTTTGAACAATTCATAGATTTCTAAGTTCATAAGATCTTGTTTAGGTTTCCCTAACCTTTGTGGAAATGGTGCTCTAGGAACAAATTCTAAATCACTCATTTTGACTCCAATTTTTCTTGAATCATCTCCTTTCTCACTCATCTCTTTCTCATTTATCTCACCTTCTTTGTCACTCAAACTCTCATTTGTCACTTGTGTTTTGATTCCCTCTTCACTATCCCTAGATTTCCCCTCTACAATACCTTTAGGAATCCTAAAACCTACACCTTTGTCAACAATCTTTCCACTTCTAAGGGTAGTGATGGCTTGGACTTGTTCATGGTTTGAAGGTTCACTAGGTGAGGATTCACTCATGTGTACCTGACCTCTAGGATTGGGCATTGGTTGAGCTGGGATTTTTTCCTTCTCTTGAATGCTTAGTGATTGAGTCAACTTAGTTAGTTGACTTCGAATGTCATCTAAGGTCCTATTGGTCTGGTCTTGGAATTTGTAAACTTGGTTGTTGATTCCTCCTTGTGTTTGCATGAATTGTTGAAGAGTATCCTCTAAGGATCTCTTATGAGGTGGTTGGTATGTGTTATGTGTGGGAGCATGAAATGGTTGGGGTGGAGGTTGAAATGTTTGGGGTACTGAAGAGCCATCATTTCTCCATCCAAAATTTAGGTGGTTCCTCCATCCAGGATTGTAGGTCTTAGAGTAGGGATTGCCTACTTGGTTTGGAAATGGCTTTCTAACATTACTTGAATCAGAAGTTTGGCCATATAGCACTTCTTTGAAGGCTGGAATGGGAGGACACTCAGTTGTCCTATGCCCTTTGCTCTCACAAACAACACAACTTTCCTCTTGTTGTTCACTTATGACATGCACTTTTTTAATCTCAAGAGACTCTACTTTCCTAGCCAATGAGGCTAATCTAGCATTGAGGTCATTAGTCTCTTTCAATTGAAACTTCCCACTTGAATGAGAAATGGTGTTTCTAGACTCAACATGAACTGGGAGAGAAGTCTCCCATTGCTTTGTGTTTTCAGCCAATTGATCAAAAAAATCAAAGGCCTCACTTGGTTCTTTGTCATAAAACTCACCATTACACATGGTTGACACTAGCTTTTTAAAATCTGCGGTAAGAGAGTCATAAAAGAAACTCACTAACCTCCACATCTCAAAACCATGATGAGGGCATGCATTTAACAAGTCTTTGAACCTTTCCCAAGCTTGGTGAAATGACTCATTTGGACTACAAGAAAAATTCATCATTTGACGTTGTAAAGTTGTTGTCCTATGAGTGGGGAAGTATTTTTTCAAAAATTCAGCTTGCATTTCTCTCCATGTACCTATAGACCTAGGACGCAAGGAGTTTAGCCAAATCTTGGCTTTATCCTTTAGAGAGAATGGGAACAATTTAAGCCGAATGGTTTCCTCTGTGCATGTTCTATCAATAAAAGTATTACATACCTCTTCAAAGTCTTTAATGTGTATGTATGGATTTTCAGAATCCATACCATGAAATGTGGGAAGAAGTTGAATCATGCCCGGTTTCAAATTGAAAGCTTGTTGGTTAAGAGGTAAGATAATACACGAAGGTGTACTTTGTCTAGCCGGGTGAAGATACTCTCTAAGAGTTCGAAAATTAGGTTGATCATTGAATTGTGGAGGTCCATTACCTTGAACACTCCCTTCACCCTCTACATCTTCAACATTAGCCATGATAAAATAATAATAATAATAATAATAATAATAATAATATAACAATTATATGAATATGAAAAGAAAGGAAAGAAAAGAAAAAAAATTGCAAATAAAAGTAATAGCTCAAAAATAAAAATACAACAAATTAAGAAATTCACTCTCCAATTAATAAGCACTATTAACAACAATAAACATTAAAAGATAATTATAAGAAGCTTGAATAAAAAGGCGGTGATACCGGCCAAGCACTTTAGACAATAAATATAAGAAAAATAACAACAATAAACATTAAAAAAATAATTATGACAAGCATGAATAAACAAAAGGCGGTAATACCGGCCAAGCACTTCAAACAATAAATATAACAAAAATAATCATAACAAAACAACAAAATAAAAAGGAAATAAACAAGAGGCGGTAATACCGGCCAAGCACTTTAGACAATAAATATAAGAAAAAATAACAACAATAAACATTAAAAGATAATTATAACAAGCATGAATAAAAAAAACAAAGGCGGTAATACCGGCCAAACACTTTAGACAATAAATAAAAACAAAACAACAAAATAAAATGAAATAAACAAGAAAAATATTAGAAAATAATAAGAATAGACAATAAAAGAAAAATGGTTGAACCAACCAAAATCCAACAATTAATAGTCCAGTCCACAGTCCAATATCCGAAATGTTAAGGTCAATTTTTTTTTTTGAGGCGGTAAAACCAGCCAATTTAATTTAATTTTTTTTTATATGATTTTTTTTAGTTTTCCAATAATCAAATCTAAATTTGTTACCTTTGCTTGCTAGCTCCCCGGCAACGGCGCCAAAATTGCTTGACCGCTTTTTATGATCGGCTTGTTTTAACTCGCAAGTGCACGAGTGTGCGATGTAGCAATTAACTCGGTAAGATCGAGGTCATATCCACAGAGAGCTAGATCTGGAAATTAAGCTAAGTAACAAAAAAAAAACACAAGAGAAATTAAATTAACAATAACTTGGTTGAAAATAATTGATGGATTTGTTTTCAAAGATAAAAAAAATGTAAATAGATTTTAAATGACAAGAAAAGTAAGTCTTGGTCCAAATCAATTTTAATGGTGATGTATTGGTGATTTCTTCAACATATATAAGATAACTCAACCTAATCTCAACGATGGTGATATTAGATCGGAAGATATTACAATGAAGATTAGAAAGATGAAGATTGATTATTGCTTAAGAATGAACAAGTACTTTCATATTAAGTAAGACATTGAATCAAGCAATCTCTATACCAAAACTAAAGTTTGTGCATAAAAATTCAAGATTATAACATTACCTAAATGATTTCTAAAATTTCTTTACAATAATAAATCATTCATGAAGAAAATAAGAAGATAAACATTAAGATTCATTCATATCCTAAAGAACTCACCGCAATCACCATTATCCTTGATTTGGATCCAAGAAAGAGTTTAGCCAACCATGATTATATATAAGAACACTTCAATAAACATGAAAGAACTTGAATCCAACTGAAAAAATAAGTTTTACAAACTAAAGAACCGAAATCTATAAAGAAGAACACAATACAATTTCAGAAAAAATTCGGACACAAATCTGACTCTAACTTTGGACAGCAATTCGACCCTCTTAGAAGCTTTTTTTGGAGAAGTCTATTAGAGACATATTTATAGGAAATTCTGTCGCCTTTCCAGATCATTAAAGAACAGCTCATTTGGACACCTGAGTCAAACGTTATGGGCAAAACACCGAAAGGTGTTCTGAAAAATCAAATCAAGACAGCTTTACAACTACTTTGGTGCACGTTTTTCTTCCTCATTTATGAGGTGTCTCCTTCTTCTTTTTGACCCAAAATAATGTTAAAATATCCCCTCCAGCTTTCAATCCATGTGCTTGCCTTCTTGGATCAATGGATTGCCCAAAATAAATCAATTGTTATTTGTTGTGTGGACATGTAAGATCATGGATTGTGTTTGGGTTGATTTAGGGTTGATTTAGGGCTGATTTGGGGCTGATTTTGGGCTGAATTTGAGCATCAAATAAGTATACAAATGTACTTATTATTTGGGCTAAGATTGACATTGAAACCTTGAGTGTTTAATGGTTGAAGTTTGCACACAACATAAGGCAAGTTTGGGCTTAAAATAAATCATATGATATTCTTTTCTAGAATTGGAATAGAATTGATTTTTGGGACAAATTTGGAGCACTTATTTGAACCAAGATTTGCTTCAATCTTCAACTAAATGTCTCTTCAATTCTTTGTTCTGAATTCCGACGTTGAATTTTGTGAATTATTTCATTTAAGCTCCAAAAACCTATCGAAACATTAAAACAAACTTCATTACTAAAAAACACATCAATTATTATAAAAACAACCAAATAAAAACAATAAATACATATGTAAAATAAGAGACTTAATGACACTTTTGATGCACAATCACCTATCATATAAATGAAAGGATTGCTTGATGAATTTAAGAACTTAAATTAAGAGGACAAAGAGATGGCCAAACTTAGAAAAGAGATGTTGGTGCAATCCAAACCGGAACACTATTCGGTAATTGGGTTATGTTTAGAGATGTAGATCTCAGATTTTGGTCTACTTTATATGGATGGAAAGGTAAGACATAGGCCTATAACTTTCATATGGAGACCAAGATCTACAAAGTGCATTTTCAAGTCCAAATTGTAGCAACAATAAAGAAGCCTGAATCTGTCTTCCAGCCCAACCACTGTTTAGTATTTGTCCCATATCTGGAGTTCTAAAAGTCCAAATGAGCTGAATTGTTTATACAAGAAAGCTGAGACAATTTCCTACAACTTTCCTGTTTTCGAATGGCTCCAATTTTGACATTAGCAATGACGTTTTGGGCAGACAAGAGAAGATAAGGATTGTCACCAAGTCAAGAGTTGGCCACCCACGCATCAATTAGTCATCAAATCAATAGTTCCTAATTTTGGCCTATAAAAGGAGGCATTTGCCATGCATTTAGGCATCTTGGTTTCCAGATCAAGATCATGCTCTTCCTTTCTCTCTTTCTATTTTTTGTAATGTTTATGCTTTGCTTTCATTAATATGAAGTTTATGCCTTTCATCTCCTTTCATTTACTTAGTTAACTTTTATCTTATTTATGTTTTTATTTTGTTTATTTATTTTTCTTTCTTTCATTATGTCTAGCTAAGTTTATTATATCAAGGTGAAAAGGTTACACTAATGGTGTACGAATAAGTATAGTGTAAACTTAATATGGACTTTAATGTTTGATTCTAACATGTTTTGTATTTGTTATCTTGTTCACTCTTCAATACTTTGCTTGTTAAATGACTAATCTTGATTTATGTTGTATAACACTTGGTATAACAAATACTTGGCACTCTCATAGCCCATACTATATGGTATAACCGACACCTGAGCTATGAAAGGAAGTTGATTTGTTGTTAACATAAGTTATAATCATGAATGCTTGACGAGATTTACAAGTATTCGCATTAATCGAATAAGATGATTAATGTAATCATGTTAACAATCTATAATCAGATTGGAACCTCCTTTGTGTGTGGTTTCCAATTGAATAATAATAGTTTATACTATACTTGTTTGACATACCATTAGTGGAACCTCTAACCTTGACATTTGTTATTATTATTGTTTAATCCTTACATTAATTTTCCATCTCCAAGTTCTCATCATCTTCTTCTTCTTCTCTTTATTTTTATACTATACTTGTTTGATATACCATTAGTGGAACCTCTAACCTTGACATTTGTTATTATCATTGTTTAATCGTTACATTAATATTCCATCTCAAAGTTCTCATCTTCTTCTTTTTTTTCTCCTTCTTTATTATTATTATTATTATTATTATTATTACTACTACTATTACTACTATTATTAGTACTATTATTGTTATTATTATTATTATTATTATTATTATTATTATTATTATTGCTACTAATATTATTGTTGTTGTTGTTATTACTATTGTTGTTGTTTATAATTTGTACAATTAACCTCCTTGTGGTTCGACCCCGGTCTTACTAAGTTATTTATTACTTCAACACTCCTGCACTTGGGAGAAGACATCAATCTTTTAGTCGGGTAAAGTTTTCGGTGCCGTTGCCGGGGAGGTAAGTTCTTGTACAAATTATAGTATTTATTTTATTTTCTCTTTTCACTTTTTTTTTTGTTTATAACTTTGTTTCTTTTCTCTTGTTTCTTCTTGTTTTGCTTTCTTTTTTGTTTTATTCTATTTCTACATGTGCATGAGAGCGTGGTCACGTAAATCAAGTGGTAGACTTTATAGGGTATCCTCATCATTTTCAAAAAATATGACGGAAGAAGATAAACAATCACTTCATAATGAGAATAATGAGAATAACCGTGTTAGAACACTTAGAGACCACATGAATCCCACAAGAACAAGTGCACCATCATGCATAGTTTTCCCTCCTGATGCATCTCATTTTAATTTTAAACCAGGCATTATTTAACTTTTACCTTCTTTTCATGGCTTAGAATTGGAAAATCCATACTTGCATTTAAGAGAATTTGAGGAGGTTTGTAACACATATAATGATTCAAATTGTAGCATGAACACCATCAGATTAAAGCTTTTTCCTTTTTCATTAAGAGATAAAGTTAAAACATGGCTACAAAATTTGAGACTAGGATCCATTCATGCTTGAGATGAAATGCAACAATAGTTTTTAAAGAAGTTTTTCCCATCTCACAAAACAAACTCTTTCAAAAGATAAATCACCACTTTCACTCAAAAACCAGGAGAAACATTTTACCAATGTTGGAATAGGTATCGAGACTTGCTTAGTATTTGTCCTCATCATGGTTTTGAAACATGGAGATTGGTGTCACATTTTTATGAAGGGTTAACACCTAGAGATAGGCAAATGGTTGAATTGATGTGCAATGAAACTTTTGAAGATAAAGACCTTGATGAAGCAATGGAGTGCTTAGACTTGTTAGCTGAAAATGCTCAAAATTAGGACATCTCGGGTACTTGTGAGGCACCGAGTAAAACTCAACCTCATACATCTAGTAGAGGTATGACAACCTTATGGAAGATCATGACCTTCAAGCCAAGTTTGCATCTTTAGCTAGAAAAGTCGAGGCACTAGAATTGAAAAACAGTGGTCAATTAAAATCTGTTGAAAACATTGTATGTCAAATATGTGAAACAAATGAACACCCAACCAATAATTGTCCAACCTTGCCTTCTTTTAAGGAATATCTCCATGAATAAGCTCATGCTTTAAACAGTTTCCAAAGGCCCAACTATAACCCATACTCGCAAACATACAATCCTGGTTGGAGAAATCACCCAAATTTTAGTTGGAAGAGTGATAATAACAATGTACAAACTTCACAACCACCGTTTCAAACACACCATAATTTTCAAAATTCTTATGGATATGCACCTTATTATGCTTCACCTCCTAGAAGAAATCTTGAGGAAACATTGCATGCATTCATTGAAAAGCAAGAGACAATCAATACTCAACTTGCTCAAAACATGACAGATTTTAAAGATACTCTTGTAAAATTAACATTTGCTCTCAGTTTCCAAGAGAAAGGTAAGTTTCCATCTCAACCACAACAAAATCCCAAGGGGCAATACAATGTAAATGCAAGTAGTTTCGGAAGCCAACACATTGATCAAGTCAAATCAGTCACTACTCTTCGCAGTGGTAAGTTTATTGAAAAACCCTCTCTTGAACCTTATGAGAAAGATGATGAGTCAATCTCTGAGGGTAAGGAAGGGGTTGAATCTGAAAATTGCAAAGAAAAGTCAATCACAACTCTGAAATTTTTGAAACTTTTAAACAAGTAAGAATCAATATACCTTTGCTGGATGCTATTAAACAGGTTCCTTTCTATGCTAAATTTTTGAAAGATCTATGCACTATGAAGAGGAAACTGAATGTGAAAAAGAAAGCCTTTTTAGCCGAACAAGTAAGTGTCATTCTTCAAAACAATAATGCTTTGAAATATAAAGACCCTGGTTGTCCTACAATTTCTTGCTTTATTGAAGAACATAAAATTGAAAGAGCCTTACTTGATCTTGGTGCTAGTGTGAATTTACTTCCATATTCAGTTTTCCAAAGTCTCAATCTAGGTGAGTTAAAACCAACTTCTATAACTCTTTTACTTGCCGATAGATCTATAAAAGTGCCTAGAAGAATAGTCCAAGATGTGTTAGTACAAGTCGATAAATTCATTTATCCTGTGGATTTTGTTGTCTTGGACACAGAACCTGTTGAAGCATGTAATTCATTTCCTGTTATTTGAGGACGTCCGTTTCTTGCAACTTCTAACGCATTGATTAATTGTAGGAATGGATTGATGAAGCTATCATTTGGAAACATGACATTAGAGATGAATATTTTCAACATTTGTAAGCAACCTAGAGATGATAATGATTTACAAGAAGTAGATCGTATTGACGAATTAGTTTATGATCAACTTGAATCTACTTTAAGTAAAAATGAGTTGGATGAATCTGAAGATTTGTAAATGATTTATTCTGAGGAAAAAATCATGGATGAAAAACGCACCAAAAATATTGATGCAGATCTTTTGTCAAAAGTGACAACAAATTCAACATCTGACATCACACCAATCGATGATTACTTTCCTAACGAATCCTTACTTTCTCTTAGTCCAATGCCTTGGTATGATAAAAATATCAATTTTTTTGCTTTAGGAGATTTGCCAGCTGATTGGAGTACCCAAGACAAAGAAAATTTTTTGAACGAAGTGAAGAACTTTTATTAGGATGACCCTAACTTATTCAAATATTGTCCTGATCAAATATTTCAAAGATGTATTCCCGACAATGAGGTAGGTAGTGTCATTAAATTTTGTCATTTTAAAGCATATGGAAGTTATTTCTCGTCAAAAAAGACAATTGTAAAATTCTTTCAAAATGGATTTTATTGGCCCACCATGTTCAAGGACACGCATGCATTCTGCAAAACTTGTGAAAATTGTCAAAAAGTTGATACTGATCAAAAAGTTTTGTTTTATAATTCTCAACTCTATTCATTCCCTAGAGAACTAAGATCAAGATGGAGCAATCCTTATGGGGCCTGTGATATTGAGAATTCAATGAATGACAATGTTTTTATGGAAAATGGACATCGTTTGAAAGCTTACTTTGATAATTTTCCTAGTGAAAATGAATCAACTCGTTTGAATGATCTTGTAGATAAAGGTTGATTATTTTGTTTTTCTCACTTTGTTTTTGTGTTTCTTTTTTAGTGATAGTTTCTCTCACCCCGGTCAAATGGCGGACAACGGTAATCCGTGACTTAAGTCGGTTCTTTTAGTTTCCCATAATAACTGATATTTGTGTATATATTTGTGCAATTCTTTGAATCTCTCTTCCAACTCTCATTTGATAATGGACACTAATCTTGAAAAATTGAAAAAGTATTTTCCCGCTCTGCCTCAAAATGCGATTACAAAAATTTATCGTGCTAGATGTGCAAGATTGAGATTGTTAATGAATCATGGAATTCTTGAAGATATTCACTAGTTGATTAAAGTAAAGGTCCGATTATCAGGTGAGTCCTCTAATTCCTTCATTTCACACATGCCTGGAACAGGTAAAAGTACTTTTACAAAGAAACGTCGTGCAAAACAACTGGAAGTCTGTCATCGATGTGCTAGATGGACTTGTAATACACAATGTTGTTCTTTACGAATAGTATCTATAAACCGTGAAGATAAAATATAATTCATTAAGGATGGCCTGAGTGAGTCTTTAGATAATCTTCTATTGACTCTAGATACGCATCCTAGTGGAGATGTGCATCGTGCAATTCATGATTTATGGCCACTATTTCATAAAGAACATGATCGACTTAGTCTTGGGAATCTGAGTAAAAAAGACCCTGTTTGCCAGTTTTTAAGAAAACTGGATGGGAAGTATATCCCCGACCTATAGAGGGCGTTTAAGCCGTTCTTGGACGTAAAACCAAGGGAAGATGTGAGCCACAATCACAACTACCTATATATACACATGCTTTTTCAAAAGTAAATAAATAAATAAAGAGAGAGAGAGAGAGTGTGTGTGTGTGTGTGAGACTCTAGCTGGCCTACATATAGGTGGTATGATTGTCTTTCTAATTTCTCATCTATAAAATCCTCTCTTCCTTCCTTTCATTCTACTCAATGCATACATTCAACAAATACAGAAGTGTGTAAAAATGGCAAGTTCCTTAGGTCATCATATAAGAAATATTTGTGTTTTCGGTGGATCTAGTCCTGGGAAAGAAAAGGAGTTTTTAGAATCAGCAAATCATCTTGGTCAGGTGCTAGCTGAGAGAAAGATTCATTTAGTGTATGGGGGAGGCAGTCTTGGGTTAATGGGAGGTGTGTCAATAACTGCATTTTTAGGAGGTAGTCAAGTTTTGGGGGTCGTCCCCGAAACTTTAGCACAAGGGGACATCATTGGAAAAACAATTGCAGAGAAACTTCAGGTCTCCACAATGTCGGCTCGAATGAATGCAATGTTTAACCATGCTGATGCCTTCATTGCTTTACCAGGTGGTCTAGGCACATTGGAAGAGATCTTTCATATTTCCTCTTGGGCTCAATTGCACATTCACCATAAACCCATAGGTTTGTTAAATGTTAATGGTTATTATGATAAGTTGTTGTCTTTTCTTGATCATGTTGTGGAACAGGAATTTCTAACATCTTCTGCACGACAAATCATAATTTGTGGAATAGGAATTTCTAACATCTTTTACATGACAAATCATAATCTCTGCTGCTACTACTGAACAATTGATTGACCAACTACAATCTTCCATTCCTGTAATTGATCCCTCCATGAATCGCATAAATTGGTCATCTAAGGAAAGCCGTAAAAAGCTTAGATTAGATTTGAGTCTTCATTTGTAATTTTTATGTTGTTTTGTTTTATTAGTGTTTTGTTATTTCTTATTTTTGTTTAAGTGTGTTTCAGGTTTGTCAATATTTGTTATTTCAGGTGATATCTTCTATACTCTATCTTTCTACCTTAGAACATTGAGGACAATGTCTCGTTTTGGTTCGAGGGAGAGGGTAGTAGTTGAAAAAAAAAAATTGTTTTCCATTTCATAAAGCATGTGCATAATTGTGGTTACTAGGATGGCAGAGTAAAGGAGCTCTTTTGTTAAAGTGACTCTTGAGACGCATCTTAGTAACCATTCTTAACAAGGTCTATTATAATACTTCTTGAAATATTCAGATTTACAAACTCTCGCATTATTATCACTTAATTCTGCTCATATACTCATTTAACATGTATTTTTAAACCTTAATTTTCACACACACACTTTAACATATGATTGTGGGTTACACATTGGATTATTACATTATTTATGTTCTTTTGTTAAAGGTAACAACTAAGGGAAAGGGATAGTATATAATTTTTTTTAAAAAAAAAGAGCAAAAAAAAAAGAAAAAAAATGATGATAATAAAAATATAGATAAGTTTGGTTTTGTAGCCTCCACAACCTAAGCAATTAAGCCCGAAGGGGTGTTTTAACACCTAATACCTTAAAGTCAACTAACTTGGGAGCTATTGGCTCAACGCTTGTTACATGGTGATTAGTACTTAAAAGTGCATTTTTATCAAGGTTTTATATCATTATTTTGCACTTGAAGTATCAATAACTCCTTAATTAAAGCATGTTTTATAATAATATATCTAATATTATAAGATACATTTAATTTGTGGTAAATGTTCATTTTAAATGCAGTCCTATCACATAAATGAAAGGATTGATTGATGACTTTAAGAACTTAAATTGCAAGGGCAAAGAGATGACCAAAATTAGAAAAGAGATGTCGGTGCAATCCAAACCAGAACACTATTCAGTAATTGGGTCATATCTGGAGCTATAGATCTCAAATTTAGGTCTGCTTTATATGGATGGAAAGGTAAGATATAGGCCTACAACTTTCATATGGAGCCCATGATCCAAAAAAGGCCATTTCAAGTCCAAATTGTAGCAACAACAAAGAAGCCCGAATCTGTCCTCCAGCCCGAGCACTGCTCAGTATTTTATCCATATCGGAAGTTCTAAAAGTCCAAATGAGCTACATTATTTACGCAAGAAAGATGAGACAATTTCCTACAACTTTCATGTTTTCAAATGGCTCCAATTTTGACGTTATCAATGACGTTTTGGGTAGACAAGAGAAGATAAGGATTGTCACCAAGTCAAGAGTTGGCCACCCACTCATCAATTAGTCACCAAATCAATAGTTCCGCAGACAAGAGAAGATAAGGATTGTCACCAAGTCAAGAGTTGGTCATCCACTCATCAATTAGTCATCAAATCAATAGTTCCTAGTTTTGGCCTATAAAAGTAGGCATTTGCCATGCATTTAAACATCTTGGTTTCCAGATAAAAATCATGCTTTTGCTTTCTCTCTTTGTATTTTTTGTAATTTTTATGCTCTGCTTTCATTAATATCAAGTTTATGCCTTTCATTTCCTTTCATTTATAAATAACCCGGCAAGACCGGGGTCGAACCACAGGTAGGTTAATTGTACAAATTATAAATGATAATAGTACAACAACAATAATAATAAAAACAACAACAATAATAATAGTAATAACAATAATAACAACAATGACAATAACACTAATAATTATAATAATAATAATAATAATAATAATAATACTAGTAGTAGTAGTAGTAGTAGTAGTAGTAAAGAAAAAGAAGAAGAACAAGATGATGAGAACTTGGAGATGGAAAATTAATGTAAGGATTAAACAATAATAATAACAAATGTCAAGGTTAGAGGTTCCACTAATGGTATATCAAACAAATATAGTATAAACTCTTATTATTGAATTAGAAACCACACACAAAGGAGGTTCCAATCAGATTATATATTGTTAACATGATTACATTAGTCATCTTATTCAATTAATGCTAATACTTGAGAGGTTCTAATTAGATTATAGATTGTTAACATGATTACATTAGTCATCTTATTCAATTAATGCTAGTACTTGTAAATCTCGTCAAGCATTCATGATTATAACTTATATTAACAACAAATCAAGTTCCTTTCATAGCTCAGGTGTCGGTTATACCATACATTATGGGCTATGAAAGTGCCAAGCATTTGTTGTACCAAGTGTTATACAACATAAATCAAGATTAATCATTTAACAAGCAAAGTATTAAAGAGTGAACAAGATAACAAATATAAAACATGTTAGTACCAAACATTAAAGTCCATATTAAGTTTACACTATACTTATTCTTACACCATTAGTGTAACCTTTTCACCTTGACATAACTAACTTAGCTAGACATAATGAAAGAAAGCAAAATAGATAAACAAAATAAGAATATTAGACATAATGAAAGAAACAAAAATAAATAAATAAAATAAGAACATAAATAAGATAAGAGTTAACAAAGCAAATGAAATGAAATGAAAGACATAAACTTGATATTAATGAAAGCAAAGCATAAGCAATACAAAAAATACAAAGAGAGAAAGCAAGAGCATGATCTTGATCTAAACACCAAGATGCCTAAATGCATGGCAAATACCTCATTTTATAGGCCAAAATTGGGAACTATTGATTTGATGACTAATTGATGAGTGGGTAGCCAACTCTTGACTTGGTGACAATCCTTATCTTCTCTTGTCTGCTAAAAACGTCATTGATAACGTCAAAAGTGGAGCCACTTGAAAACATGAAAGTTGTAGGAAATTGTCTCATCTTTCTTGTGTAAACAATTCAGCTCATTTGGACTTCTAGAACTCCAGATATGGCCAAAATACTGAACAGTGCTCGGGCTGAAGGACAACTCCGGGCTTCTTTGTTGTTGCAATAATTTGGACTTGAAAATGGCCTTTTTAGATCTTAGGCTCCATATGAAAGTTATAGGCCTATGTCTTACCTTTCTATCCATATAAAGTACACCTAGATCTGAGATCTATAGCTCCAGATATGACCCAATTACCGAACAGTGTTCTGGTTTGGATTGCACCGACACCTCTTTTCTAATTTTGGTCATCTCTTTGCCCTTGCAATTTAAGTTCTTCAAGTCATCAATCAATCATTTCATTTATGTGATAGGCCTGCATTTAAAATGAACATTTACCACAAATTAAAGGTATCTTATATTATTAAATATATTATTATAAAACATGCTTTAGTTAAGAAGTTATTGATACTTCTAGTGCAAAATGATGATATAAAACCATGATAAAAATGCACTTTTAAGTACTAATCAACCTCCTTGTGGTTCGACCCCGGTCTTACCGGGTTATTTATTACTTCGACACTCCTGCACTTCGGAGAAGACATCAATCTTTTAGTCGTGTCAAGTTTTTGGCGCCGTTGCCGGGGAGGTAAGTTTTGTATAAATTATAATATTTATTTTATTTTCTTTTTTATTCTATTCCTACACGTGCATGAGAGTGTGGTCACGTACATCAAGTGGTAGACTTTGTAGGGTATCCTCATCATTTTCAAAAAATATTGCCGAAGAACACAATCAATCACTTCATAATGCGAATAATGAGAATAATCGTACTAGAACACTTAGAGACCACATAAATCCCACAAGAACAAGTGCACCACCATGCATAGTTTTTCCTCCCGATGCATCTTATTTTAATTTTAAGCTAGACATTATTCAACTTTTACCTTCTTTTCATGGCTTAGAATTGAAAAATCCATACTTGCATTTAAGGGAATTTGAGGAGGTCTGCAACACATATAATAATTTAAATTGTAGCATGAACACCATCAGATTAAAGCTTTTTCCTTTTTCATTAAAAGATAAAGCTAAAACATGGCTACAAAATTTAAGACTAGGATCCATTCGTGCTTGGGATGAAATGCAACAACAGTTTTTAAAGAAGTTTTTCCCATCTCATCGAACAAACTCTTTCAAAAGATAAATCACCACTTTCACTCAAAAACCAGGAGAAACATTTTACCAGTGTTGGGATAGGTATCGAGACTTGCTTAGTACTTGCCCTCATCATGGTTTTGAAACATGGAGATTGGTTTCACATTTTTATGAAGGGTTAACACCTAGAGATAGGCAAATGGTTGAATTGATGTGCAATGGAACTTTTAAAGATAAAGACCTTGATGAAGCAATGGAGTACTTAGACTTGTTAGCTGAAAATGCTCAAAATTAGGACACCGCGGGTACTTATGAGGCACCAAGTAAAACTCAACCTCATACATCTAGTGGAGGTATGTACAACCTTAGGGAAGATCATGACCTTCAAGCCAAGTTTGCATTTTTAGCTAGAAAAGTCGAGGCACTATAATTGAAAAAGAGCGGTAAATTAAAATCTGTTGAAAACATTGTGTGTCAAATGTGTGAAACAAATGAACACTCAACCAATAATTGTCCAACCTTGCCTTCTTTTAAGGAATGTCTCTATGAATAAACTCATGCTTTAAACAGTTTCCAAAGGCCCAATTATAACCCATTCTTGCAAACATACAACCTTGGTTGGAGAAATCACCTAAATTTCAGTTGGAAGAGTGATAATTTCCAAAATTCTTATGGATATGCACCTTATTATGCTCCACCTCTTAGAAGTAATTTTGAGGAAACATTTATGCATTCATTGAAAAGCAAGAGACAATCAACACTCAACTTGCTCAAAGCATAACAGATTTTAAAGATACTCTTGCAAAATTCACATTTGCTCTCACTTTTCAAGAGAAAGGTAAGTTTCCATCTCAACCATAGCAAAATCCCAAGGGGCAATACAATGCAAATGCAAGTAGTTCTGGAAGTCAACACATGGATCAAGTCAAATCAGTCATCACTCTTCACAGTGGTAAGGTTATTAAAAAACCCACTCTTGAACTTTGTGAGAAAGATGATGAGTCAATCTATAAGGGTAAGGAAGGGGTTGAATCTGAATATTGCAAGGAAAAGATTGATTCCCTGCCAGCACTTCCATTTCCTTATGCCATGACTAATCAGGAAGAAATCGAGGATGAAAAAGGCACTGAAATGTTGATGCGGATCTTTTATCAAAAGTGACAATAGATTCGACACCCGACATCACATCAATCGATGATTGCTTTTCTGATGAATCTCTACTTTATCTTAGTTCAATGCCTTGGTTTGATAAAAATATCAATTTTCTTGCTTCAAGATTTTTGTCAGCTCACTAGAGTACCGAAGACAAAAGAAAATTTTTGAGCGACGTGCAAAAATTTTATTGGGATGACCCTTACTTATTCAATTATTGTCATGATCAAATATTTCAGAGATGCATTCCTGATAATGAGGTAAGTAATTTCATTAACTTTTGTCACTCTAAGGCACGTGGAGATCATTTCTCGTAAAAAAAAAGGATTGTAGAAATCTTACAAAGCAGATTTTATTGGCCCACCATATTCAAGGAATCACATGCATTCCGCAAAACCTGTGAAAATTGTCAAAAGGTGGGATTTATTTCAAAACATAGAGAGTCTTTACATAATCTTCTATTGACTCTTAAGTCTCATCATAGTCAAGATAAGCATCGTGCAATTCATGACTTATGAACCCATTTTCATAAAGAACATGTTTGACATAGTCTTAGGAATCTGACTAAAAAAGACCTTGTTTGCCAGTTTTTAAGAAAGCTGGATGGGAAGCCTATCCCCGACCCATAGAGGGCGTTTAAGCCATTCTTGGACGTAAAACCAAGGTAAGATGTGAGCCACAATCACAACTACTTGTACATACACATGTTTTTTTTTAAATAAATAAATAAATAGAGAGAGAGAGTGTGTGTGAGACTCCAGCTAGCCTACACATAGGTGGTATGATTGCCCTTTTAATTTCTCATCTATAAAATCCTCTCTTCCTTCCCTTCATTTCCACTCAATCCATACATCAAATATAGAAGTGTGTAGAAATGGCAAGTTCCTCAAGTCATTAAATAAAAAGTATTTGTGTTTTTGGTGGATCTAGTCTTGGGAAAGAAAATGAGTTTTTAGAATCAGCAAATCATCTTGGTCAGGTGCTAGCTGAGAAAAAGATTCATTTAGTATATGCGGGAGGCAGTCTTGGGTTAATGGGAGGTGTGTCAATAGCTGCATTTTTAGGAGGTAGTCAAGTTTTGGGGGTCGTCCCCGAAGCTTTAGCACAAGGGGACATCATTGGAAAAACAATTGCAGAGGAACTTCAGGTCTCCACAATGTCAGCTCGAATGAATGCAATGTTTAACCATGTTGATGCCTTCATTGCTTTACCAGGTGGTCTAGGCATATTGGAAGAGATCTTTCATATTTTCTCGTGGGCCCAACTGCATATTCACCATAAACCCATAGGTTTGTTAAATGTTAATGATTATTATGATAAGTTGTTGTCTTTTCTTGATCATGCTGTGGAACAGGAATTTCTAACATCTTCTACACGACAAATCATAATCTCTGCTACTACTGTTGAACAATTGATTGACCAACTACAATCTTTCATTCCTGTGATTGATCCTTCCATGAGTCGTATAAATTGGTCATCTAAAGAAAGCTGTAAAAAGCTTAGATTGGATTTGAGCCTTTATTTATGAATCTTTGTGTCTTTTGGTTTTATTATTGTGTTTTATTGTTTCTAATATTTGTTTCAGTGTGTTTCAGGTTTGTTAGTGTTCGTTATTTCAGGTGATATCTTCTATACCCTATCTTTCTACCTTTAAACATTGAGGACAATGTCTCATTTTAGTTGGGGGGAGAGGGTAGTAGCTAAAAAAAAAACTGTGTTTTCTATTTCATAAAGCATATGCAAAATTGTTGTTACTATGATGGTAGAGTAAGGAGAACTTTTATGACTCTTGAGACGCATCTTAGTAATCATTCATAACAAGGTCTATCATAATACTTCTTGAAATATTCAGATTTACAAACTCTCGCATTGTTATCACTTAATTATGCTCATATACTTATTTAACATGTATTCTTAAACCTTAATTTACATACACACACACTTTAACATATGATTTGTGGGTTGCATATTGGATTATTCTATTATTTATGTTCTTTTGTTAAAGGTAACAACTAAGGGAAAAGGATAGTATATAATTAAAAAAAAAAAAGAAAAAAAAGAGAAAAAAAAGAAAAAGAAAATAAAAATAAAAATGATAATAATAAAAATGTAGATAAATTTGGTTTCGTAGCCTCCATAACCTAAGCAATTAAGCCTAAAGGGGTGTTTTAACACCTAATACCCTAAAGTCAACTTACTTGGGAGCTATTGGCCCAACGCTTGTTACATGGGTTGAGAAGAAAAGCTTAAGGGAATCAAACATTGCACTATCTACATATCAGTATCTGCGACCCGAGTTACTAAGCTCGTAAGGGTGTCTTAACACCTAATGCCCTAAGACCAACTGGTCTAGAAGTCATTAGCTGAAAGCTCGTTACATTGGTCAAAGATGCATGATGTTTTTAAATTATATGCATATATATTTAAAAAAAAAAGACAAAAAAAAGAAGACAAAAATAATAATCCCAACCCAAGAAAGTTAACTTTAAACATTAGAACAAAAATTTTGTTTTCTTCCAAGAAAAGCCTTATAATTATATGTTGATACATTGCGCATAAAAGAAAGATTTATGAATATCTTGTTAAGAGGTATTGAGCAGGTATATAAATTTAACGAGAGTTTGTTTATCTGGATAGATTAATGGAAGTTAAATGATGAATACCTTACTTTGTGGAATTTGCAAATTGTTTTTCTATCTTAACACTTTGATTACTAGGGACTAGTAATAAGCTAGTTAGGGGATGTGATTAGTACTTAAAAGTGCATTTTTATCATGGTTTTATATCATCATTTTGCATTTGAAGTATCAATAACTCCTTAACTAAAGCATGTTTTATAATAATATATCTAATAATATAAGATACCTTTAATTTGTGATAAATGTTCATTTTAAATGCAGGCCTATCACATAAATGAAAGGATTGATTGATGACTTTAAGAACTTAAATTGCAAGGGCAAAGAGATGATCAAACTTAGAAAAGAGATATTGGTGCAATCCAAACTGGAATACTGTTTGGTAATTACGTCATATCTGGAGCTATAGATCTCAAATTTAGGTCTACTTTATATGGATGGAAAGGTAAGATATAGGCCTACAACTTTCATATGGAGCCAAGATTTAAAAAGGTAAGATAAAGGTCATTTTCAAGTCCAAATTGTAGCAACAAAAAAAAAAGGCCATTATCAAGTCCAAATTGTAGCAACAACAAAGAAGCCCGAATCTGTCTTCCAGCCCGAGCACTGTTCAGTATTTTGGCCATATCTGGAGTTCTAGAAGTCGAAATGAGCTGAATGTTTTACACAAGAAAGCTAAGACAATTTCCTACAACTTTCATGTTTTCAAGTGGCTCCAATTTTGATGTTATCAATGACGTTTGGGTAGATAAGAGAAGATAAGGATTGTAACCAAGTTAAGAGTTGGCCACCCACTCATCAATTAGTCATCAAATCAATAGTTCCCAATTTTGGCCTATAAAAGGAGGCATTTGCCATGCATTTAGGTATCTTGGTTTCCAGATCAAGATCATGCTCTTCCTTTCTCTCTTTGTATTTTTTATGCTTTGTTTTCATTAATATTAAGTTTATGCCTTTCATTTCCTTTCATTTACTTAGTTAACTTTTATCTTATTTATGTTCTTATTTTGTTTATCTTTTTTTTTTCTTTCATTATGTCTAGTTAAGTTTATTATGTCAAGGTGAAAAGGTTACACTAATGGTGTAAGAATAAGAATAGTGTAAACTTAATATGGACTTTAATGTTTGATACTAACATGTTTTATATTTGTTATCTTGTTCACTCTTTAATACTTTACTTGTTAAATGA
>NW_011500491.1:128769-128984 GCF_000495115.2 Populus euphratica
ATACTGTATGGTATAACCGATACCTGAGCTATGAAAGGAACTTGATTTGTTGTTAACATAAGTTATAATCTTGAATGCTTGACGAGATTTACAAGTATTAGCATTAATCGAATAAGATGACTAATGTAATCATGTTAACAATTTATAATCTGATTGGAACCTCCTTTGTGTGTGGTTTCCAATTGAATAATAAGAGTTTATACTATACTTGTTTG
>NW_011500491.1:129090-129334 GCF_000495115.2 Populus euphratica
CCTCTAACCTTGACATTTGTTATTATCATTGTTTAATCCTTACATTAGTATTCCATTTCAAAGTTCTCATCTTCTTATTCTTCTTATCCTTCTTTATTATTATTATTATTATTATTATTGCTACTAATATTATTGTTGTTGTTATTGTTACTATTGTTGTTGTTTATAATTTGTACAATTAACCTCCTTGTGGTTCGACCCCGGTCTTGCCGGGTTATTTATTACTTCGACACTCCAGCACTTA
>NW_011500491.1:129402-132534 GCF_000495115.2 Populus euphratica
TGTCAATTACTCAACTGAAAACCACAAACAAAGGAGGTTCCAATCAGATTATAAATTGTTAACATGATTACATTAGTTATCTTATTCGAATAATGGTAATACTTGTAAATGTTGTCAGGTATTCATGATTATAACTTATATTAATAACAAATCAAGTTTCTTTTATAGCACAAGTGTAAGTGATGCCATACGATTGGGCTATGAAAGTGCTATATATTTTTTATACCAAGTGTTATACAACATAAATCTAGATTAATCATTTAATAAACAAAGTATTAAAAGTGAACAAGATAATAAATACAAAACGTGTTAGTATTAAACATTAAAGTCCATGTTGAGTTTATATTATATTTATTCTTACACCATTAGTGTAACCTTTTCACATCGACATAATAAACTTAGCTAAACATACTGAAGAAGAGAAACATAAATAAACAAGATAAGAACATAAAAAAGATATAAGTTAACTAAGTAAAGGAGAGGAAATGAAAAGCATAAACAAGAGATTAATGAAAGCAAAACTTAAGCATTACAAAAATATAAAGAAAAAGAGCAAAATATGATCTTAATCTAAAAACCAAGATACTTAAATGCATGACAAATACCTTCTTTTATAAGCCAAATTTGAAACTATTGATTTGATGATTAATTATTGAGTGGATAGCCACATCTTGACTTGGTGACAATCCTCATCTTTTTGTGTTAACAAAACATCATTGATAACATCAGAATTTGAATATGAAAGTTCTAGATAATTGTCTCAGCTTTCCAACAAAAAAAATCAATGCATTTGGACTTCTAGAACTCAAGATATAGGCTAAACACTACACAATATCTGGGTTACAGGATAGATTTTTACTTCTTTGTTATTGATAAGATTTGAACTTCCAAATAATATCATTGAGTCTTATATTCTTATGAATATTTTAGGCTTATGTCTTAGCTTTCTAGCCATATAAACCAAATTAAAATCCAAGATCTACAGCTCCAGATATGATCCAATGATTGAATAACATTTCAGTTTAGACTGAATCAACATCTCTTTTCTAAGTTTAACTTTCTCTTTGTCTTCTTAATTTTAGTAGTTAAACTCATCAATCAATTATTTAATTTATATGATAGACCTACATTTAAAATGAATATTTACTATAAATTAAAGGTATCTTATAGTATCAGACTTGTTATTATAAAACATGCTTTAGTTAAGGACTTATTGATAATTCAAGTGCTAAATAATGATATAAAACCTTGATAAAAATACACTTTTAAGTACTAATCACCCATCGTGTGTGAGAGGTGGCCAATAAGCATATTTTAAAAGAATTAAAAAGAGCCAAGCCAAAACCTAATTTTTTTTTACCATGCTTACAAGTCTAACATCTAATTTGATGAACTTGATCAATGAGTCTTCTAATCTAATGAATCAATGTTGATTTTCCTAAGTATTTTTTATGTGTCATCTAATTTTAAGGACCAAAGTAAACTAAACATGTTCTTTCAAAACACGTTGATGAGTTTATTTGGTTGTCATCATTTAAAACCTAAGTTTATTTAAATGGTTAAGTTGATTTGTCTCTTAGTTTAGGGAATGATAGAGAATTAATAATTTTTGAAAAACCCAAAATAAATTAAAAAATACATTGATGAAATTTTATCAAGTTTTAGCCAAACCATAAATGCAAACAAAAAAGAACCACCATCACATACAACTCCCAATCTCCTCCTCTAAAAGCTCCCTTTATAGTAACCATTACAACTAAAATACCCATTGTGAACCCCCAACCACTACTAACTTAGCTATAACCTCACAATCCAAAACTAAATAATCATTATCTCTTTCTCTTACCCACATTATAACTCAACCAAATTAATCATCACACATAAACCTAAACCCATAAAAAATAGCCTCTCATTTCCTTCACCAATAGCATAACCATAAAACAATCTCTTTTTCATAAGATCCTTCATCAATAGCTTCCTATCTTATTCGAAAAAACCAACCATATACTTATAAACCAAACCATAACAACAACACCTCTCATTGGCTCCACCATAAACAACACTGGCAAGACCGAGGTTGAACCACAGAAAAGTTAACTATATAAATTATAAATAATAATAATAATAATAATAATAATAATAATAAGTTAAAAAGGACTATGAGATATAAGATTAATGTGAAGATTAAATAATAAAAACAAATGTCAAGGTTAGAGGATCCACTAATGGTATTTCAAACAAGTATAATATAAACTATTTTTATTACTCAACTGGAAACCACACATATATGAGGTTCCAATCAGATTATAAATGGTTAACATGATTACATTAGTTATCTTATTCGAATAATACTAATACTTGTAAATATTATCAGGTATTCGTGATTATAACTTATGTTAACAACAAATCAAGTTCCTTTCATAGCACAAGTGTTGGTTACACCATACGGTTGGGCGATGAAAGTGTCAAATATTTGTTATACCAAGTATTATATAATATAAATCTAGATTAACAATTTAACAAGCAAAGTATTAAAAGTGAACAAGATAACAAATACAAAACATGTTAGTATTTAACATTAAAGTCCATGTAGAGTTTATACTATATTTATTCTGACACCATTAGTGTAACCTTTTCACCTTGATATAATAAATTTAACTAAACATAATGAAAGAAAAGAAATATAAAGAAACAACATAAGAATATAAGTATAGTAAAAGAAATAAAAAACATAAATAAGAGATTAAGAAAAATATAACATGAAATAAAACTTAAATATTATAAAAATATATAAAAAGAAAAAAAGAGCATGATCTTAATCTGAAAACCAAGATAGCTAAATGCATGGCAAATGCCTCCTTTTAGAGGCCAAATTTTGAAACTATTGATTTGATGATTAATTGTTAAGTGAGTAACCAACTCTTAACTTATTGACAATCTTATCTTCTTGTCTAAACAAAATATCATTGCTAACTGGCACGACTAAAAGGTTGATGTCTTCTCCCAAGTGCAGGAGTGTCGAAGTAATAAATAACCCGGCAAGACCGGGGTCGAACCACAGGGAGGTTAATTGTACAAATTATAAATAACAATAATACAACAACAATAACAACAACAACAACAACAATAATA
>NW_011500491.1:132608-139579 GCF_000495115.2 Populus euphratica
TAATAATAATAATAATAATAATAATAATAATAATAAAGAAAGAGAAGAAGAAGAAGATGATGATGATGAGAACTTAGAGATGAAATATTAATGTAAGGATTAAACAATAATAATAACAAATGTCAAGGTTAGAGATTCCACTAATGGTATGTCAAACAAGTATAATATAAACTCTTATTATTCAATTGGAAACCACACATAAAGGAGGTTCCAATCAGATTATAGATTGTTAGCATGATTACATTAGTCATCTTATTCGATTAATGCTAGTACTTGTAAATCTCGTCAAGCATTCATAATTATAACTTATGTTAACAACAAATCAAGTTCCTTTCATAGCTCAGGTGTCGGTTATACCATATAGTATGAACTATGAAAGTGCCAAGCATTTGTTGTACCAAGTGTTATACAACATAAATCAAGATTAGTCATTTAACAAGCAAAGTATTAAACAGTGAACAAGATAACAAATATAAAACATGTTAGTATCAAACATTAAAGTCCATATTAAGTTTACATTATACTTATTCTCACACCATTAGTGTAACCTTTTCACCTTGACATAATTAACTTAGCTAGACATAATGAAAGAAAGAAAAATAAATAAACAAAATAAGAACATAAAAGTTAACTAAGTAAAGAAAAGGAAATGAAAGGCATAAACTTAATATTAATGAAAGCAAAGCATAAACATTACAAAAAATACAAAGAGAGAAAGGAAGAGCATGATCTTGATCTGAACACCAAGATGCCTAAATGCATGGCAAATGCCTCCTTTTATAGGCCAAAATTGGGAACTATTGATTTGATGACTAATTGATAAGTGGGTGGCCAACTTTTGACTTGGTGACAATCCTTATCTTCTCTTGTCTACCCAAAACGTCATTGATAACGTCAAAATTAGAGCCAGTTGTAAACATGAAAGTTGTAGGCAATTGTCTCAGCTTTCTTGTGTAAAACATGCAGCTCATTTGGACTTCTAGAACTCTAGATATGGCCAAAATACCGAATAGTGCTCGGGCTGGAAGACAGATTCGGGCTTCTTTGTTGTTGCTATAATTTAGACTTGCAAATGGCCTTTTTAGATCTTGGGCTCTATATAAACGTTGTAGGCCTATGTCTTACCTTTCCATCCATATAAATTGGACCTAAATCTGAGATCTGTAGCTCCAGATATGACCCAATTACCAAACAGTGTTCCGGTTTGGATTGCACCGACATCTCTTTTCTAAGTTTGTCCATCTCTTTGCCTTTGCAATTTAAGTTCTTAAAGTCATCAATCAATATTTTCATTTATGTGATAGACCTGCATTTAAAATGAACATTTACCATAAATTAAAGGTATCTTATATTATTAGATATATTATTATAAAACATGCTTTAGTTAAGGAGTTATTGATACTTCAAGTGCAAAATGATGATATAAAACCATGATAAAAATGCACTTTTAAGTACTAATCACACCCCCCAACCAGCTTATTACTAGTCCCTAGTAATCAAAGCGTTAAAACAATTTGCAACCCCTCAACCAGCTTATTACTAGTCCCTAGTAATCAAAGCGTTAAAACAATTTGCAAATTTCACAAAGCAAGGTATTCATCATTTAACTTCCATTAATCTATCCAGATAAACAAACTCTCATTAAATTTATATATCTGCTCAATACCACTTAACAAGATATTAATAAACCTTTCTTTTGTGCTCAATGTATCAACACATAATTATGGGGCTTTTCTTGGAAGAAAACAAAATTTTTGTTCTAATGTTTAAGGTTAACTTCCTTGGGTTGGGATTACTATATTTGTCTTTTTTTTTGTTTTTTCTTTTTTTTTTAAATCTATATACATATAATTTAAAAACATCATGCATCTTTAACCCATGTAACGAGCTTTCAGCTAATGACTCCCAGACCAGTTGGTCTTCGGGCATTAGGTGTTAAGACACCCCTACGAGCTTAGTAACTCGGGTTGCAGATACTGATATGTAGATAGTGCAATGTTTGATTCCCTTAAGCTTTTCTCCTCAACCCATGTAACAAGCGTTGCGCCAATAGCTCCCAAGTCAGTTGACTTTAGGGTATTTGGTGTTAAAACACCCCTTCGGGCTTAATTGCTTAGGTTAGGGAGGCTACGAAACCAAACTTATCATCATTTTTATTATCATCATTTTTTTTTCTTTCTTTCTTTTTTCTTTTTTTTTTCTTGTTTTTGTTTTTTAATTATATACAATCCTTTTCCCTTAGTTGTTACCTTTAACAAAAGAACATAAATAATGTAATAATCCAATATGCAACCCACAATCATATGTTAAAGTGTGTGTGTGTAAATTAAGGTTTAAGAATATATGTTAAATAAGTATATGAGCAGAATTAAGTGGTAACAGTACGAGAGTTTGTAAACCTGAATATTTCAGGAAGTATTATAATAGACCTTGTTAAGAATGATTACTAAGATGCATCTCAAGAGTCACTTTAACAAAAGAACTCCTTTACTCTGCCATCCTAGTAACAACAATTATGCACATGCTTTATGAAATGAAAAATAATTTTTTTTTTATCAACTACTACCCTCTCCCCCCAACCAAAACGAGACATTGTCCTCAATGTTCTAAGGTAGAAAGATAGAGTATAGAAGATATCACCTGAAATAACGAACACTGACAAAACCTGAAACACACTGAAACAAAAATAAGAAATAACAAAACACAATAATAAAACCAAAAGACACAAAAATTCACAAATGAAGGTTCAAATCCAATCTAAGCTTTTTACGGCTTCCCGTAGATGACCAATTTATGCGACTCATGGAAGGATCAATCACAGGAATGAAAGATTGTAGTTGGTCAATCAATTGTTCAGCAGTAGCAGCAGAGATTATGATTTGTCGTGCAGAAGATGTTAGAAATTCCTGTTCCACAGCATGATCAAGAAAAGACAACAACTTATCATAATAACCATTAACATTTAACAAACCTATGGGTTTATGGTGAATGTGCAATTGAGCCCAAGAGGAAATATGAAAGATCTCTTCCAATGTGCCTAGACCACCTGGTAAAGCAATGAAAGCATCAGCATGGTTAAACATTGCATTCATTCGAGCCGACATTGTGGAGACCTGAAGTTCCTCTCCAATTGTTTTTCCAATGATGTCCCTTTTAATAATCTCTAGTCAATTCTAGTAATTTCTAAAGGTCCTTTTTAAATCTTGAATAAATGTTTGTGTATCAATAAGTTATTTTGTGTATGAATATGCTTATATTCATGAATATAATGTGATTAATTTGGTATGTAAGCATGTTTAATTTTGAGTGTTGATAAGTTCATTGATACATTGGATTTTACATATGTAGATGTAGATTTCATATTTGTATATGAATTTTAGCTTGTTATGGAATATACATAATAATTATTTTCTAAAAAGGAAAGGGTAGGAATATCTTTGTATAAGAATAAAAAGGGTTTTGCCATTTGGATGTTGATATTTTGTTAAAAATATATAAAAAAAGTTTTTTTTCTAGTTGCAAATTTATTTTTAGGTTTTGTGCAATATCTTTTATGGATATAATATAATAATTTGGGTAAGGTCAACATGACCCTTTATAGATCCATTGAATGTAAGTGGAGGCTAATAAGCATATTTTGAATGTATTAAAAAAAAGAAGGTCTAAAGCCTAATTTTATCATACGGGTTCAACACTTGTTTTCATGAACAACTTAATCAATAAGTCTCCTAATCCAAGGGATTGACGTTGAATTTCCTTTAAAAATTGTTTTTAATGTGTCAACTAATTTTAGGGACCAACGTGGACTTAACTTTTTATTTCAAAATAAGTTTGATAACAAGTTGACAAATTTTGACAGGTTGTCATGAAAAATATCATTTAAGTTTATTTTTTTAGATTAAGTGGATGTCCGGGTTAGCTTAAGCACAAATTGACTAATCTCACGGGCCTTGAAGTTAACGACCATATAAGCCTCTAGTGGCTCTGAGGTTTATAGGACTCAAACCGGTAACCTCTAGAGAGCAAACTTAATGTTTGACCAGTTAAGTTACACCCCTCAAGGTTTCATTTAAGTTTATTTTGAATGGTTAGTTTGATGTGTTTTTGGCTTTAGGGACCAATATAGACTTAATAGTTTTCTTTAAAGGCCAAAATAAATTAAAAAATATATTGATGAACTTTTATCAAATTTTAGCTAAATTAGCAATGTTTTAATTTGACTTGGATTCAATGGATAGATCAACAAGTCTCTTATTTCTAAAGATTGATGTTTGATAATTCATAAAAAAGACTAAATCAATAAGTCTTATATTTCTATGGATCAATATTGAATTATTTGCTAAAACATTATACAGGACTATAAATAAGATTAGAAAATAATTATAATATTTTATGGCAATAAAAAATATATATTTAACAGAAAACACACTATAAATGTAACATTTCATTTGGAAGGTTACATATACAGGTAGAAGCGACAACATCAAACAATAAATGAACACATGAATTTTAATAAGTAAAAATGATTGTAGATGTGAACTACAAGTTCACAGGTTTTATCTTCTTTAGAATAACATTCATTTAGTTCTCCTTTTTAAAAGATTTACAAAATCTAAAATAGATCAGAAACCTTACCTCAACTAGAAAACAAAATAAAAATATAAAATTAGAAAGGAAATAACATGAAATCCATGATAACAAGAAAATCACAAAAATTTTCAAAATCAGGGCTTCAAAGCAAGATTTTCAAAATTTAAAGATTTGATAGTCGAAGTAGCTATTCCAATGCTACATTAAGGAAAACAACTTTTAGATACTTTTATAAAAATTTAATTATGATTCAATAGCCGAAAAAAATTACAGTTCTTTTGAGTTGTTATTCTAGTTTGATGCAACTAAATATTTTTTTATATCTAAACTTATTTTACTGGTTCATAAATGTATCTGTTTGGCCGTTCACATAATTTATATAGGACAAATTCTTATATAATTATGAGAAATTCATATTTAACTGTTTAGAATCACTCGTTATTACAAGTACAGCTATATTAGATATGGTAAGGGTGATCTCATTTTTTTATCTAATCATTAATTAATTTTTTATTTGAATCTTGAAACTAGGGTATATTCTAGTGGTAAATAATTTTTTATATTTTTTCTCTTTAATTTCTAAAAAAATTGATCAGACAAGAAGATTTGATATTTACATGGCCCGTTTCTCTTTCCTTTTCTTCCAAAGTGAAAGACAGCTATTGCTAAACTAGAAAAGTAAGCAAGCACAAGAAAGGAACCTATCATGGTGGGACAATGGACAATGACTAAACCAAGTCTTAGTCGGAGCAATAAGGTTTTGGATGCAAATCAACAGCTGCAAATCGCGAATCAAATCAGAGCTCAGCTCCACTATATGGTCCCATAACGAGCCGCTAAGCACTGCAAAAGTGAATCACCAACCACAACTCTTTCTAACATAGAAAGAAACAATAATCCTGAGCTCGACAAGTTTCAATCCCTCAATCTCAATCTCAATCTGAATTTTCAAGTGGGCAAATAGTCTTTTGCCTCAGAAGTAACCCTGCAACAAACGACTGGCTTCCCAGCCCTGAAGACAACCAGGTATTTTAGCATGATTAATATGATTAAGCATGTCAATATATTTAGCTAGCTAGGTTGGATGTTTTCTTTTCAAATTTCATGCATTGGTGAAATATGCTCTATTTTTTTTTTAGGTGTTCGTTTCATCCAAGCCAAATCGGAGTGAGAGCTAATAGATGTGCAGTGAAGAGAGAGACTGAGAGAGAGGGGAGAACAAAGACAACTTTGGATGGTTTCTGGCATTCTTGTTTATAAAATATTGGATTACCGTGTGGTTAAATATTTTTTTAAAATGCTTTTTTAATTAGATTTTTTTATAGTTTTTAATATAATGATATTAAAAACTTAAAATAAAAATAAAAAATGCTTTAGTACATTTTAAATAAAAAATATTTTAAGAAAAGGTACTTAACACGCTAGACAAATTGACAGCACGAGAGCTACTTCATTGGAATTATTCTACCACTAATCTAAATTTTTATTGGTGTTGTCCCTTCCAATTGTGATGAAAAAGTAAAATGTACTAATACCAGGGCTACCACAAGTTCCAGCATTATTAAATTTCAGCTTTTTCCCATATTCGAATGCCATTGGTGCTGGAAGTAGAAGATTTTGGACAATTCAAATTATATATTTATCTATCAGAACGTATTGTGTAGTTCAGAATCTGCTCTTCTTTGGTTATCGTATGCTTTCATGATTTATTATATCTAATTGATTTTTAAAATATTTTTTATTTAAAAATATATTAAAATAATTTTTATTTTTAAAAAATTATTTTTAATATCAGCGCATCAATATTATCTAAACACATAAAAAAATATATTAATTTAAAATATAAAAATAAAAATTTTTAATTTTTTTAAAAACACTTTTAAAATATAACAACAAATAAAACTTTAATGAAAAACTAGACAAGTACCGCACTAGGTTATAGGTTTATACTATTTTTTTAATTAAATATTTAGATGTCGCAAGCTTGTTTTAAAGAATCAAGAAAAATCCAATAATCAAAATTATAGTTCCAGCCAACCAAATAAATTGATTTTATTTTGAATAAAAAAAGAGGCAACAATAGCAAAAGAGTTAAAAAAAACACATTCATTATAAACTGGAAAAAGAAACTTTTATTCAAAAAAATAATGTTGTTCAATTTTCAGCAAATTAAATATGAAAGGAAAAAATAGGGTAAAAGAGGGATAAAAAATGATGTGAGTTAATCCAAACTAGCATGATAGATATATAATTTGAGAATTAAAAAGTTAATTTGGTTTAACCTTTCAAAATCATGTCTCTAGTTATGGAGTTTGGATAAACCGATAGAAAAGAAATTGAAAAAAATCACAAAGTTATTATATATATATATATATATATAT
>NW_011500491.1:139720-140802 GCF_000495115.2 Populus euphratica
ATTGAATGTAGATATATAGATATATATATATATATATAAACCAATATCAAAATGATAAAATTAAAAAAGAAAATAAGCAAAAAAATCAGCGCTTGTTAACTTTTGAAACCCATAACTTGGATCTTTAAACTAGAAACATCATATGTAGAAAAAAAACCATGAAACCTAATCCTCAACAAATAAAATATTGAAAGATAAAATGAAAAAAACATACATCATATAAAAAAGATTAAAAATAAAAAATAACAATTAAAAAAAAGATTAGTATTGAAATAAAAAATAAATTAGAGGGTAATAACAAATCTTCAATTTGGAGGTTAAATTCAAAAAATAATATCTTTAACAAAATGATAAAAAGAATTAAAAAAGAAGATCAAATTGTAAAAAATAATACATCATGATTTTAGATTGAATGATGAAATTGAAAACCAATAAAAGTTCTATAAGGATCAAATTAAAAAATATATATATGATAAATTGCGATTGAAGAATAAAATTGAAAACAAATTAGATTTTTATATAAGGGCCAAGAAGAAAACCTAGAAATCAAAAGAATAAGGATTAAAGTTAAAATAGTTTAAAAAATGGGACTAACCTATAATTTTTAGAGAAGGAGAGAGAAAAGAAAAAAACATATATTGAAAACAAACCACTTCATTTATGCCAACATGTTTTGTACTACAGAGAGCAACTTAAGCTACTAGAAGAGACCGTATATGCCATTCAAAATATATAGGCATCTCTCACACATTGAGGAGAGCACCACTCTTGATTATTACTTTTAACATTGAAAAAATAATTTATCAAATCAAAAAGAAAAAAATGCCCTAGATGATTTTATAATTAGCCAAAAAAATCTATGTGAAAGACTAAAAAAACTTGTTTATGCATAGCTTTTTGTTTTCTAGTGTAAAGTTATCATTTTAATGTTTTTTAAAATTAAAAAAATTAAAATACCCTTATAATTAGTTTTAAATTTTCTCATTGGAGAACAATTAGTTCATTCTATTATATTTAGAAAAGTTCAAGAGGTCTATATACCCACATAAAAATTTTTAATGACTAATATATCATGTAAAAAG
>NW_011505949.1:0-2733 GCF_000495115.2 Populus euphratica
ATTTATCATTTTAGGTATGATGCGATTTCATAAAAATACAAAAACTCATAATCTTTACAAGAAAGCTAAGATTAAATTTGTGATTGAGTTTGACATAACAATAATTTGTTCTAAAACTTATATGTAACTGAATCTTCACACAACATCTATAAAGATATAAAGAGATATGTATAAAGATGCGAATAGAAAATATAAAAGATGCCGTAAAGCTTTATTAATTTTTTGATAAGTCGGAGTAGTTCA
This sequence comes from Populus euphratica, assembly GCF_000495115.2. Lineage (NCBI taxonomy): Eukaryota > Viridiplantae > Streptophyta > Magnoliopsida > Malpighiales > Salicaceae > Populus > Populus euphratica. The sequence continues at coordinate 244 of NW_011505949.1, forward strand.
ATAAAGAATAAAAAAGTATGACGTTAACAAAACCTCACACACACAACAATAATTGTTGAAATCCAAGTCTCTCTAAAAAAAAAGCTAAATAACTCAATTTATAATAAGCAAAAACATCCTCAACAACGCTAAAAAATAATAAAATAATTCTAAATAAAAAAAAGAATCATAAATCCATTAGAAAACTAATACAATTCTTGCATAGTAGCATATGAACCTTATCGCGATCCTTTTTTAATATGTTCTGTTGTCCTAAAATTTTAATCTAATATAAAATAAAAAAAATTTCAACCCAATCTAACAGTCAGATAAAACATTATTTTTATTAGAGTACAATTATGTATTAGAAAAAATAAGTCTCTAACTCCTAAAATTAATTAGTCCATAAAGTTGATGGATCAAACCCCTTTTGTGCATAAATCAAATTGAATAAAATCTAATTTTCATTTGATGATGTTACCTCCTTGAAATCCACATTAGGCTTTTATATTATGAATAAGATCATTGAATACATATTTAAGCTTATTTATCCTTGATATTGTTATTGACTCAATTGGAACTTATAATAGATTTTTTTGGAGTAGTCTTGAATGTATCATCCTATTTATTCTAAAAAGGATTCGTTTATGAATTATCATCTACATCAAGTAAAGAGGTATCAGAAATATTGAAAGTAACACTAACATCATACTTACCTAATAGATCTATTTTATAGGCATTATAATTAATTCTTTAAAAGAGTTAGAATAGTCCATCTCCTTTTAACATCAACTTAGATTTTCTTTATTAAGGAAATCTCTCTTTTTATATATGGACAAAAATTAACCCTTTTTTACTCTTTAGTAGCTTTGAATACATATTGTTCATTCATTTTTTTGTAATTGTTGCCTCATATTTTCATAAAGAGCCTTTAGTACCTATATTTTTTTATTGCCTTCAAGACTAACCCTTTCATCAGTAGAAAAAGAAAATAAATCCAAAGAATTAAAATGATTAAATCCATAGATAAGTTTAAAAGAAAAATAATCAATAGTAGAATGCGCACTTCTACTATACAAAAATTCAATAAATGATCAATAATTTTTTTTTTAGTTTTTTAAATTATTTTGAATGATAATTCTTAATAATATAGTTATAAGATCCTATTAACTACTTTAATTTGTTCATCTATTTACGGATAGAAAGTAGTAGAAAATAATAATTTTGTTTCTAATTTCCCTCATAAAACCTTTTAAAAGTAGTTAAGAAAGTTAACATCATGGACAAACACAATGCTCTTAGGTTCTTATGGAGTCAAACTATGTCTCTAAAGAATAAATTCGATAAAGTAGTTACATCATTGGTTTCATGATAAAATATGAAATATGACATCATAGAAAACCTATCCACAATTACAAAAATACAATCCCTATAGCTTTTTGGCCTAGGCAAACCTAATATAAAATCCAAAGATATATAAACTCAAGGTTTCTTAGGCATTAGCAAAAGAGTATATAAACCATGAGGTAAAACTATAGAATTAACTTGTCTATAAGTCATGCATCTATAAAAAATTCTTTGTACATATCTTTTCATCTTAGGCCAATAAAAATACGTATACAAAACATCTAAAGTCTTAGCAATTCCAAAGTGTCCCATTAATTTTTTCCTATGAGCTTTATGAACTAAAAATTTAAGCATAGAACAATTAGGTATACATAATATTTTTTTCAGATCAACATATAAACTTTGTTTTCACAAAACAACCAATACATTCTTTAAATGTTTAATATGCTCATCTAAATTATTGTTATCGATCAAAATATCATCAAAATAAACCATAAAAAAATTATCAATAAAACTATGCAAAACATGGTTCCTTAATCTCATGAAGGTATTAGAAGCATTAATAAGTCAAAAAAGCTTAACTAACCACTTATATAAACCATATTTAGTACCATTCATCTCTCTCTTTCATTGTCATCCGATGATATCACTTTTCAAATCAATTTTAAAAAATATACAAAACCCATGCAATTTATCTTAACTATTATAAAACCTAGAAATTAGGTATCTATACTTTGCTTAAATATTATTAATAACATGAAAGTTAACACATCTTTTTCAAGTCCTATATTGTTTTGGTACTAATAACACTAGAATTGCACATGTCATGCTTTCTCTTATGTTCCCTGTTGTTATCAATTATTCCATTTTCATTTGAAGTTTCTTTATCTTCTGAAGATTACTTTTATAGGCTTGATGATTAGATATAGTGCTCTAAGTACAAGATTAATTTGACACTTAATTCCTTTAATATGTGCCAACCTATTAGGAATCTCATCAAGAAATATGTCTTTATAATAAAGAAACACAAACATTATAAAGACATTGATAATGTTCATTAGTATTAAAATATGTATCCTTATATATAAGTAAAATTTTAGGCATGTGAAAAAACAATCATACTGAATCTTACTTCTCTTTTCATAAAAATTATCATGTTTCTTT